>NW_020525632.1:267500-445000 GCF_003368295.1 Carassius auratus | reverse complement strand
GTTTTATGTTCTGTCGCTGTCATTCTGTTGTACTGCGGAGCTTCTGTCACGAAAACAAATTCCTCGTATGTGAAAACATACCTGGCAATAAAGCTCATTCTGATTCTGATTCTGATACTTCTCTTTTCAATATGAATAAGGCTTTATTAGATAAATCTAAGACATATAAACTAATCTAACACATAAACGCACGCACACATTCACACAAGTTGCATGAAGATCGAAAGTTAGGGAAATATGAGTTTAAGGGAATGGAAATATGGAATCCCAAGTTTACAGCAATACGTTAAATTGCATAGACATGAACAGCCATCAATCACTTAATTAACCCTCGCATTGAGTTCCTCAATGAGGTTAAAATTATATTAGATACACCAGTACAAATGTCTGAAGGTACATTGCCTGTGTAAAGGTGTACCTTTGTTGTCGTTGAAACGGGGTTTCCGATGACGCTGATTGGCTGGAAGTTCAGTTGTTGCTGAAGTGACGTCTTGGGAAGCCCGTGGTTGGGCGTTGGCTGAAGATGCAGAGTTGTGTAGCTGGTTAAAGTTGAACTCGACGTTAAAAAACTTAACTCACAACACGAAACTCTCAAACGGAAAAGAAAAGAAGTAAAGTTTGACAAGACTAGGTGGTGTTTCTTCTAATAGTGGCTAAGTAGCAGCAGGCGTGCAGGCTGACGCACGCTGGAACCGCGCTCAAAGAACAGTGATGACAAACAGCATGGCTAAAAGCTAAAGCTAAGAAGCAAAGCTAACAGCTAAAAGCAGGCATGGCTGATAGCAAAAGCAGAGCTAAAACTAAAAGCGAAGATTTTATAGTGTCCTAAGTATTTAAACTGGCCTGTTGGCCACACCTCAAATGTTGTCTTGACCAATCATATATTGTCTTGGCTCGGGGTTATCATAAATCATATGTTATCTTACCAAGCATGTGGTCCGAATTTTCCCGCTCTTGCAGGGTCTAATTTTGGACATGATTCCTGTAACAAGAATATGATACATTTGACAAATAACTGATGGTCAGGACTATTTCAAGCAAGCAGATTCAATCACACACATACCAAACAGGATTATGAATCATTAAGCTATACCATTGTAATTAAAAGACATACACAATAAGTGATTATAACATGATAGTCAAATGTGTGGGTTACATATAAATGAATATGGAGTGAAGCAATGGACTGATATTAATTTATAAGTCTTTTTTGAGTTCATTTTGGTCCATATATATGTAGAAAAGACAGTTCCTTTGCCATTCTCTTGACAAAGATTTCTGTGGAGACCAGAGGTTCGAAGCCCCCCTTTAGGAATTTCAGTCTGGTTCTGCTGGGTGGGGGAAGTGTTTAAGGATCTTGTGTAGTATTCTTGTGGGTTTACATGTGATGTCCAGCGTTGCATTTCAATTACGAACAACAAATTTGACACAAAAAATTTGACAATCTCTTCTCCGAATTGAATTGTCAATAATTGTTCTAGTGGTGTTAATGTTGAAAGCTGTTCAGTGAAAAAGTTGGTTGGTTGGTTATCTTGCTTGGGACTTGTGGCACAGAATGTATTATGAGTTCCTGAGGAATTCGGCTCGTGTTTCAACCACAGTCCTGATCAACTCTTTAATTTGTCTGATTCGAGTCAGATTGGCTACATATGGTTCTTTAATCCTCACAGATATGTACCCACTGAGAAACCTGATAAAGTGCTCTAGTTATTGGTGATTCTATTGTACAAAACGTGAATATAGAGACACCAGCCACCATAGTCAAATATTTACCGGGAGCCAGAGCATCTGACATCTTGGCAAATTTAAAAGTGCTGGCTAATGCTAAACATAAATACTGTAAGATTGTTATTCATGCCGGCGCTAATCATGTTCGACTTCGCCAGTCGGAGATCACTAAAAACAACATTAACCCTCTGAATTCGATTAACGCTTATACCGGTTATGAGGCATTTTCTCCTGATAACCCAATACATCATTAAAATCTGTAAAGGGTCTACTTTTTTGTATACACACATAATAACAACAAAACTTTTAAAATTAAGATAACAAACAAGGTGTGCTGCACTCAAAAAAATGATATGTTGGATTTAATTAAGTTTATTATGTCAACAGGTTCCACGTAACTATGTGCTGTTGAGTTTAAGTAACATTATCTATTTCAGTAAACTTAAGTTTTTTATATAAAGGTAATGCAATTTTGTTTAGTTGAATCAGATTAACAATCTTGTTTTTATTTTAAACTATTAACTCAATTAAGTTCAACTGAATTATATATATTTTTTACATTCAACCAAAATAAAAATGATTTTTTTCTGGTTTGAATTACTTTATTCAGTCAGTGCATTTTGTACAACTTCTGTACAATGTGAACAATATCTCATTGTTTTCTCCTATTATTGCAAATGAAATATACTTCTACACCTTTTTAACAAGAATTATGTGCAAAATTCAGTAAACACTGTCTCAATGTTTTCCTACTATTTTAAGTAAAGCAAATACACTGTAAATGCACTTAATGCATTCAAGAACATACCTTTCACAAATTATTTGGTCAAAATCTGTATCTTTAAAACTGCTTTCCGTTTTCTTATTAAAAGCACATACAAAAAAAACAACAACAAAAAAAGCATTGTTATAAATGAAATGAAGTGGGTGAAAAGTCTCTCTTGCAGTCTGTGCCTCCATTAAATTGGGATAAAAAATAAAGCACTTATTTAAAATGAGATCAATACTGAAAAGTGTAACATGGTCAGTCTTGGAACAAATGTACTGTAACAAGCCAACAGTGTAACATCGAGGAAACATAAGTACCACCTCTTGAACCTTACCTCAAGTTAGTACTTACAAAAGAAGTTTATTTTGTAGGACATGGACCTCCATAAAAAGCTTTTAAAATGTTTCAAATGTGTATCTCAAGTCTTGCGGGTAGGCCAAGTTTAATACATAAATTAGACCAAGCATCATAGAACACGCATTGGCAACATTGTTCAGGTTTTCAAGTATTTTGATGCCTTCAACGATGATGCCAACATCTTGGTAAGGGTCTGTGGCATGTGCCCCTTCAGGTTTGATGACATAGATTCCTAGGGTGGTGTTGCGCATTGAGGTTTGGGCTTCATGTTCAACGTCCTAGAAAAAAAATGTAATACAAAAATATGTCATTACATAAAATTCAGGTGAAAGGAGGAATTAGTATTAGAGATGTTTAACAGGCTTAAATTACCATGTACTCCTTCAAAAGGTTTGAGAGGTCTTCATTCCCATAAACAACAAGGGCTTTTAGGATGCATTCACGTCTTTTTTCGATGGGGACATCCTGAAAAGTGTGACCAAGAAGCCATTATTAGCAGTTTGCTTATTCACAATTGCAATATCTGTTCTAATAGTTGTTCTAATTGTAGATGCATAAATCCCAACACTGACGCTGCTGGAAAATATGGAAAAGCTTTTTTTTATTTTTTTTTATTCAGATTTCAGATTCAATACTCTCTAAATCCACCTTCTTTTGACTAAGGTGGCTTATAAAGGGTTTTGCATTTGAACTCCGATATATGCCAGGCTTTAGATGCATTTCACAGAGAAAAAAAAGATCATTCATTTATATTACCTCAACCATTATTACCTTTGGTGTTTTAATTGAGAGAAAAAAACATGGTTTCATAACATGAGGCTGAGTGCACAATAAGTGAAAGAGAAAGAAATATTGGCAGATTTAAAATGAATTTAGAGAACATACCTGATCCATAACTGACAGGATGTTGTTGATCTTCTGTCCTGCTGCTCCTCCTTTCTTTCTGAAAACACAGATGAGCAGAGTTGAGAATTTATCAAGCTGACTCATGAATTTGGACACCAAAGGGATCGTTGTAATCCTACTGAATTCCACAGACACCTAATACAGTTTTAAAAGAACAAATTGTTATAGTTAGTGTTTACAGTCCTTACAGTATTATAATACATGCTACAGTCCTTACAATATTATAATAGACTAACAGTATGTCTTTGACAATTACAGATCACATATAACATTACCACAAATGAACCAACCAAATAAACGTGAATAATCCTTCAAAATTCAAAATTACAACAACCATCTAAGTAATTATAGCTGACGTTACAGAGACTTACCTCTCGCTCATTAAAGAGGGCTGGCCATCTGTTTTTAAATTCACCAATGGAAGGCAAATCTTCGACCACTTCATGCCTCCTAAGTGAAAATGTTCTGTCCATCAGCACCCTGATAACCTGCTCATTGTTTCTTTTAGTCACCTCAGAGAGTAGTACCGTTCTTTGATGTTCAAGTGTTTCTTTTGTTTCTCCCAATGGGTAATCTGGACAATAGTTTACCTCAGCTTTTTTAGGTTTCTTCACTTGGTTAGGACTTCCCACTGATCCCTTTCGCTTATGTGAGTTGATGCTGAGCTCAGAACATCTGATGTTCCTCAATTTTGTTCTGAAGTTTGCCATCTTGTATTTTAAACTTATTTTCCAGCTATAGTAGCCGCTCGCAGAGCCTTTTTCTTTGAGGCAAGGGAACTTCTGTACCAAAGCAGCAGCTACATCATCAATATCTGCAGTTGAGGGGTATGCCTTGTACTTCAAGATTCAAGATTCAAGATTTTTTATTCGTCACATACAAAATTATATATAGCATATATAACCAGCAGTGAAATGTGAGTCAGGTCCGCTCCATGGACAGTGCAATTATTAAAGAAAACAACACAGATGAAAATATACATAAATAAAGCTATGTAAGAATGAAATAAAAGTAAACAATAAAAATATAAGAATAAAATATAAAAAATGTATATTGTAGAATTAAATAAAGAACGCAAAATAATGTGCATGAGTGTAAACTGTAGTCTTAAATATTAAGATGTACAGGGATGTACAAGAAGCAAATGTGCAAAACAGGGCGACACTGTCAGTGTGTCTATGTGAGGTAGTGAATATAGTAAAAAGATAAAGTGAACATTAAGTGGAGGCAAGAGGATGTTAAGAAGCTGGTTTAGAGTTTAAGAGCCTGATGGCCTGGGGGAAGAAACTCCTCCTGAGTCTCTCAGTTTTTGCCATCAGGCTACGGAAGCGCTTACCAGATGGCAGCAAAGTGAAAATATGATTACTGGGGTGGGTGGAGTCTTTGATGATTTTTGCAGCTCTACTTCTGCAGCGTTTGAGGTAGATGTCCTGCAGAGAGGGGAGAGCAGACCCTGAGATGCGCTCAGCTAAGCGCCCAACTCTCTGCAGGGCTTTGCAGTCCTGACTGGAGCTGTTCCCATACCACACTGAGATACACCGAGTCAATACGCTTTCTATAGCCCCAGAATAGAAAGTTTTCAGGATTGCTGGTGAGACCCTGAATTTCCTCAGCTGTCGCAGATGGTACAGTCTTTGCCTGGCTTTATTAACCTGTGTTTGAATGTGAGTAGTCCAAGTGAGGTCCTCCGAGATGTTTACACCAAGGTACTTGAAGCTGCTCACCCTCTCCACAGGGGTCCCGCTGATCATGAGAGGAGTATAGGGCTGCTGCTGTCTCTTCCTGAAGTCCACAATCAGTTCTTTAGTTTTGCTCACATTCAGAGAGAAACAGTTGTCCTGGCACCATGATGTCAATTTCTCTATCTCATCCAAGTATGCGGCCTCATTATTGTTGTGAATGAGGCCCAGAACCACAGTATCATCAGCAAATTTGATAATGGATGTGGAGCTGTGCGAAGACACGCAGTCATGTGTGTAGAGAGAGTAGAGCAGGGGACTCAGGACACAGCCCTGCGGGGCTCCTACGTTCAGGGTGATGGAGCTGGAGGTGTACTGGCCTAGTTTCACCACTTGAGGTCTGCCGGTGAGGAAATCAAGGATCCAGTCGCAGAGTGAAGAATTCAGTCCGAGGTCTATGAGTTTGGAAGCTAGCTTTATGGGGACTATAGTATTAAAAGCTGAGCTACAGTCAATAAATAGCAGCCTTACATAGTTCCTGTTATTGCTGTCGATGTGTGTGAGAGAAGAGTGCAGGATGTGAGAGATGGCATCATCTGTGGATCTGTTTGGGCGATAAGCAAACTGAAGAGGGTCCAAAGTATCCGGGATGGAGGAGCAGATGACGTTTTTAACCAGTCCCTCAAAGACCTTCATGACTATTGATGTGAGGGCAACTGGACGATAGTCATTCAGACAAGAGGGTTTTTTCTTTTTAGGCACAGGGATGATGACCGATTTTTTGAGTGAGGTGGGAACCACCGATGTAGCAAGAGACTCGTTAAAAATGGATGTAAACAAACCAGCGAGCTGATCAGCGCAGGACCGCAGAACACGGCCAGAAATCCCATCAGGTCCAGCTGCTTCCCTTACATTCACTCTCTTTAGTGCCCTCCGAACCTCGTCCTCTGACACGGTGATCGCATAATGATCGCTGCTCTGACTGCTGCTTCCTGACGCGCTGATCGGCAGACTCGCACTGCTTCGATTGCTTTCGAAGCGGCCGTAGAAAGTGTTTAGCTCGTCAGCCAGCGACGGATCTGCTCTCGCCTCTGCAGAGGATTTATTTCCAAAGTCACAGATGGTCCTTAGTCCTTGCCACATGCGTCGGGAGTCATTTAGCTGGAAATGTGACTCTATGCGTTTCCTGTGTCTGTGTTTGGCGGCTCTTACTGCGCGCCGGAGAGCATAGCACGATGCTTTGTACTCGCTCATGTTTCCCGATAGAAGACCGGCGTTGTAAGCAGCAGTGCGTTTGTTTACTGCTGCACGGATTGATCTGTCCACCCATGGTTTCTGATTTGAGAATGTCCTTATATTTATTGTATCCGTAGCTTGTTCGGCTAGCGTGTTTACAAAGCTTAACGCTACATCCGTGAACTCGCTGACGTCAGATGAACTTGCGCGAAACATGTCCCAGTCTACGTCATCAAGAGCCGCCTGTAACGTTGCTTCTGATTGGTCGGACCATCGCGTCACCACCCTCTTCACCGGGGGATCTTGAACGAGCCGTTGTTTATATTCCGGTGTGAGGAAAATGGCGGCATGGTCCGATTTGCCGAAAGCCGGTAGTGAGCGTGCTTTGTAGGCATTCTTAAACTGAGTGTAGCAATGATCCAGTGTATTCGGTCCTCTGGTTGGACAGGATACATGTTGATAAAAATTAGGCATGACCTGCCTTAGTTTGGCTTTGTTAAAGTCCCCAGTTATGATAATAGCAGCGTCAGGATGTTTGTTGATGTTGCCGCTGAGCGCATCGTGAAGCTCAGACAAAGCCAAGCCAGTGTCTGCTTGTGGAGGGATGTAAACAACAGTTATGATGATCGATGAAAACTCCCGAAGCAGATAGAATGGGCGGCAAATAATGGATAAATGTTCCAGATGAGGCGAGCAGGAGCGCGACAGAGTGGAGATATTCCTGGGGTCACACCATTTCTTGTTAATCATGAAACAAACTCCTCCGCCTTTGGATTTGCCGGCCTCGGCTGTCCTGTCCATCCGTAAAACAGAGAAGTTTTCAGACGGCGTTACAGCAGCGTCCGGGACCAAGGGCGTGAGCCACGTTTCAGACAAACAAAGGATGTTACAGTACAGAAACTTATCCTGGCTCTAAGATTGTCCATCTTATTCTCCAGAGACTGGACATTGGCGAGCAAAATGCTCGGTAAAGGAGGGCTGTGTGCTCTTTTCCTCAGTCTGTTGCGAATCCCAGCACGTTTCCCGCGGTGTTTCTTGATCCGTCGCCTCGGGTGGTTATTCAGGTGGCCATTGTTCATCTCGGCGTTCCGGAGAATCTCAAATGGCCACGATGGGTTGGAGGATAAAGTGTCCTGAAACAGGTCAGTGAAGCGGTGTCCAATGTCCAAAAGTGTTTCCTTTTCGTATATGATCAGTGCAGAGGTAATGTGTGTAAAAAGAGAAAGCAAAAGTAGGTAAAAAAGTAAATAAAAACATAATCTAAGCGGAGCGACCTGGACGGCGACCGGACTCGGCGGCGCCATCTTTATTATTTCTGAAGCTAAAGCATCCAAAATGTCAGACTTCAGCTTGGTATTGGGGCTAAAAACAGTACCATCTGTTTGATAAGCAAGTTGAGCTTTTTGCAATTGCGTCTCAGCATCAAAACTAAACTGTGGTATTGGGAAACTTTGAGGCCACAGCTGACTTCTAACACCGGTCAGAGATTCTGGAGTCGAAAGTGAGGATGAGGAAGGTGCAGATGAATGTGAAGATGAGATTATGTCTGTGTCACAGGATGATCCTGAAGACATCTCCGTTACTTCTGGCACAGATGGAGTAGAATTGCAACTTGGAGATGAAGGCAATTGAATCACCTTAAGTGTGGCTCTGTCCTGAATATCTGAAGTTGAACTGAGGTTAACAAAATCATTGAAATCGGGATCTTTGAATTGAAGTCGAAAATTTTCATGGACTCCAAGTTGTGTTTGGAGTTCTTTTTTAAGGTCATTCAATGAGTGTGGTATACCAGTTGGGAGAATTAACCTTTCACAGTTGTCATCTCCCAAAATTACTAAAAGCTTGGCTGAGGTAGCCATCACATCAAATCTTTCTGAAAGAGAGAGATGGATAAATATATTAGTAAATAGCCAGCAGACTGAGCTTTACTATTGACTATTAAAATGACATTTACTATAAAATAAAGCTACCAATACATTTTTAGAACAAGACTATTTACCCATTTGAAGCCATTAAGGAAATTGGAAATTTTGTTAACAGTTTGTTCCATGGTCCTCTAACACAAAAACCTGATAGTTGTCATATCAGAATTGACAGTGAATACTGCACCTCATCAATTAGTATGTGTCTTTTTAGGGTAACCATTCGGACACCTCCAACCATATAGTCAGCAAGAGGGTATGGGTCTTTCAACTCATTGTGGGGAATGAAGCAAATTTCATGAGTTGGTACCAATTCAAAGGCCCTGAAGTGCTCGTTAACCATGAAGACAATTTTTTTAGCAACGAAAGCAAGACTGTCTTTGATTATACAAATTTGTGTAATTTCAGCAAATTCTGGAAACCCACAAAGAGACACATAGGCATATGTAATGTCATCACAAGAGACATTCCGAGCAAGACTGACAGTGGTGATACCAGGATACCTAGCATTAAGGCAATGTACAACATCCTCTTTCAGGACCTCAACAGCAACGTTGGAGACACGTGTGACCAGAAAGGTGGTCTTTTCACAGCTGGGTATATGAAGGTTATATCCAGCCATTAATTGGTGCTTACTTGCCAATGTCAATGTTATGTTCTTGAAGCAATTTGTGTGCCTAACTACTTGTTTGAAGTAGCTATGCTTTGATTCAAAACGCAGTGTCCAAAAAAAAAACAAAGGACCAAAGCAGCGATTCATTTCTGGATAATGCTCCAAATAGTGATGTTTTGGAAGCAGTTGTTTACTTGGGAACAGCTCCTGATGTTTCTGCCGGTGTTCAGAGATCTTGCATTCCAAAAATGCAATTGTCTCATCTGTATGACCTAAAGACGGAACCAGTTCCACAACATCCTTCAAGTCTAAAATCATGAGCCACACAGGTTCATCTGCAGGCACCAAATGCCCAATAATCAATGGCAGTAATCTTAACATGCACCAATTTTAGTGTGCATTGCCACCAACTGATCTTCTGCTTGCAAAAGTCTGTGGCACCAGTTGAGGTCGGTTTGTCTTATCACCCCACTTGTAGGGAAAATTATGAATAAGCTCATTGAGCTTATCAAGAGACAAGATCTTCTTTGAAATAAGTACAGCAAAGCACTCTGCCAGCTCAACTGGTACTATGCCTTCAAAAAGATCATGAGCCAAATCAGGAGGGTAGCCTGTTGTAACATTAAAGTAGTTAAGGCTGTCACTGAAAACACATGCTTTTTTCACACCAACGACATTTATGTTATTTTGCAAAGCATGTTTTACATGTCTTTGGTGTTCTTCTGTAGTCCGAAGTGTAAACTTACCTGTACTCACTTCGTTGCTCTGAAAATCTTTACGAGAAGCTGTACAGAATCGACAGCAGTAGTCACCTGAAAAGTTCTCAATGAAGCCAGCCATAGAATGAGCGGCAAGATTATCGGCCACAACACACTGCACTGTTCCTTTAAGAAATGTTCCTAGTTTGTGGACATACACACCTTGCTGTTCCAAAGTTTGAAGATCTCGCAACAGAGGTTGCAAGATTTTGTCAAATCCATATGTCTTCACATCTTCAGTTTTGCACAAAACTGCAAGATTAATTGAAGACAACGCTGACTGTTGGTACATTACCCAAAATCCAGTAGATTGCAAATAACTTGTGCTTCTTTCTTGATGTCCCGAGAGGGTTGCAGATTTCAAAGTCATCGACATAAAAGCAGATAGATATCCTCAACTCCTCTGAGAAGAAATCATTTGTTTTAAAATACAGACCATCTTGCATTGACCTGTACTGATAGGCATCTTTTCTTAATTGGTAGGAGAACTGTGATTTTTGACCACTTTGTCAAGTAGGTCATTCGGACCTAATAAAATCTGCAAAGACTCAAGTATCGGAACATACTGATAAGTTCTGTTTCCCTTGGCTTCAAGAACATACTCTACAGGGTCTACAACTTTAAAATGTTCCCTGTAATATTGTTTACGCTTAAATGCTGATGATAGCAGACCACCACACTTTATTGCAGTGAGTAAAGGGTTTGTTGTACTCAGAGCTGTAACAAGTTCTTTTACCAGAAACTCATTATCATGAATTCTGTGCTTTTGTAAAGTGTCTACAATTATTCTGCAAGACAATGGAAAGGAAGCGTCACTTAGTAAGTAATGCAGATCCTCCAACAACTCATCAACAGCTGTGCCTGGGACATGGTAGTAATTCTCCAGCTTTATAAGCAGGGAAGCTAATTTAAGTTCTACCAACTCAGTCAAGTTCTCTGGAACCTCATCTTTATCGATACAGCTGGAATTGTCGTCTATCACAGAAGGATCAGTTTCTTCGTTCAAAAGACTGTCTTCAGATACCCCACTTTCCTCCTGTGTTTTCACTATTCCTTCTTTAAAATCTGACATCGAACTCTGACAGTGTTTTCAGCTTTTATGTGATTTGAATGTGCCATACACGTTTGTTTTAAATGAGCAATCCTTAAACATACAACTTACGGTCTCATGACTGCGCAAGTGATTATTAATATGAAGAAAGTAATAATTTACTGAAGGAATGTCAGTGGCAGCACAAACATGGCAATTTATCATTGTAGTTTCACTAATATTTTGCCTTTGAGGTTGCTTCTCACTGCCATGTGATCTGCATAAGTGGGACCGCAGTGCATTCCATGTTTTAAAAGTGCATGGACAGTGAGTATATACACATGGATATGCTTGTCTGCGGCCATGGTGTCTATGTACTTACCTGAAGTGTTTTAAAAGCTTTGATCTGGATGTGTGAAACGAGCCACAATCTTTGCACAGCCACTTGAGGGACTCTGGAGGCATAAAAACCAAAACTCTGTGAAAGGAAAAAGATATCAGTCACCAATTTCTTTTTTTTAATGATTTTACATTTTTAGAAAATAAAAGATGTAAAACTGCCAACAACTGTAAATGTTTTGGATGACCTAATCAACAAGCTTACTCAGCTAAATGCCATCTTACTTAAGATGCATTAGATGTGTTTATTTCTGTTTTTTATCTTCATTTGACATCAAATAGAAATGCCACAGACCATTATTTAAAGCAATTATTGTAGATTAGTACTAAGCCAAAGGACAAAATTACTTCATTTGCACACTACTATCTATTTACACAAATGGGGAGAATGCTTCTAATTAGCAATTGAAAAAAAAAAGTCATTTGTCTTTTTATGGGATAATTTATATTATTTCAAAGTGCAAAAAAGTGGAAAATATTACATAGGAACAAAAACGGAATGCAAAGTGACTAATAATTATGTGAAAACAATGTCAATTACACGTGAAATACATCTGGATTTTATGTAATCTGTAATTTGCAATTCTAATCTTTGAAAATCTCAGTATAAAGCTAGTAAAATAAGTATCTTACCTGTGTCTCCGCATGAACACAAAACGAACTGCACAAAATGGCGTCAATCAGAAGAGAAGATTGAACCATGTGCGTTCTATCTGCGCATGTGCAGATATAGCTCCAACTGCTGATCAACATGCGGTACTGCAGAAGCAACACAACTTTATTTCATTCATTTAACGTAAGTGAATTGTGTAAATTAGAAAATTACTTTTTTAATTTTGTCAAAAGAAATATTTTAATTTTAAAGCACAAACGTAAGTGTATTATATAATTCAAATTTATTTACATTCTCTGAACCAACAACAGCCGTGTTTCATTTTTTTTAGTGTGTCTGCAGCCTTTGTCTGCACTGATCTCGATTTACAAATGCATCATTAAAATGACCTTTAACTCAGTGAATACTCAATGAAGAGACATGAGAAAAATATCTATAGAAAGCCTGAAATGTCTACTTTTAAACTTAACAAGTTCTGCATAAAAAATGAGATGAATAAGACATAATTAACCCCAAAAAGATGTGATGTGGTTAAGGATTTGAGATTTGGATTTCCTCAGAAAAAAGAATGAAGCACTTTATTCAGAAGAGATCATAAACATAAGTAAGTCTCTTTTTATTGATTTATATACTTGTACTAGTTTTCACATAACATATAAACATTTGACTAGTTAGACTTTTTTCAAAGACTTTTTCCAAACTATAATTCCTGACTAACTGTATGATCAATATAATATTTTGAAGTTTCAATAACAATATACAATAGTATACCATTCAAAAGCTTGATGTAAATTATATAAATGTAACAAATAAATGTAACTGTAAAAAATGTAACAAACAATGCTGTTCTTTCAATTTATCCCCCCTAAAAAAAACGGAAAAAAAATATTCTCAGCTCTTTTCAACATTTTTGTTGTTGTTGTTGTTTTGTTTTTGTTTTTTTTTGTAGAAAATCAGATTGTTAAAAGGATTTCTGAAGGATTGTGTGACTGGAGTTATGATGCAAAAAATTCAGTTTGAAAGTTAGCTTTGATTGTTCCTAATAAACTGTTTATCTGCACTCACAAGTGAATTTTAAATTATGGGATAATTAAATATATTCTAAATAAACTACAAAAATAAAATGATACAGATTTATTTTGTCGTCACATTAGGGTGACCACCCGTCCCGCGTAGCGCGTGCACGCACAGCGTTTGAAGCCCAAATAATGGGTCCTGCAAATTGAGACTGTGTCACGCATAATCAATGCTTGCTCAAAAAAAGTTGATCGCTCTATATCCTCGAGCCCCAGGCAGCCAAACGAACATTACTTGACAGTTCAGCACGCTACTGCGAGAGCGGGAGCGAGCGAGTTTGAATGAGAGATGAAGTTTCCATTTTTTTATTTCTGTTTTAACGTTTTTCCTACATTACTTATATTAAAATATGTTATGTAGGCAATAACTCAGTTTACTATTTGACTAATTTACTGAGGTGGCATCGTTGTTAACTTACAAAAATTATGATAATTTGGTGGATAATTAACATTTTTCCATTAATAACAGGTAGTTTATTCCGATGTAAAATTAACGGTCGCCTGAGGACGCACAACAACCATCTTATCTGAGCTCAAAACACTGCTTGAGCAAGTGTCAAGATACTAAAAGTAATAAATACATAATTATGAACGTTTATGTGTGTTTATTTTTGTTCTCAGTACGTTATTTTACTAATTTTTACTTTCACTAATAAAAGAATTTTAAAATTAACCCTAAAGCGAACTGGCAACCAGTGAAGGGATGCTGAGATCGGGGTAATATGTTCACGTTTGCGAGTGCCTTTTAGAAGTCTCGCTGCTGCGTTTCCAAAATGGACAGAGAATCTTTGATCGCTTAAATTTTAACTAAACCAATTTAAAACTGTTCATTTCAGCCCCACATCATATTCGAGTCTCGACAAAAGAATATCATGGTCCACCAGGTCAAAAGCAGAGCTAAGATCTAAAAGCATTAAAATTATAGAATCTCCAGCATCTGTTGTCAGATAGATGTCATTATAAACCTTCAGTAGTGTTGATTCGGTACTGTGGAGTGCTCGAAAGCCGGATTGAAACTTATCATATATAGCATGGGAATTTAAATAGGAATTTAGTTGATTTGATACAACTTTTTCTATATTTTTTAATAAAAGGCAAATTAGAGACAGGCCGATAATTATTCAAAATGGCAGGATCAAGATCTGGTTTCTTGATTGAAGGAAGTACTAAGGCATTTTTGAGATCAGCTGGAAAGATCCCTAAGCTAAGTGATTTATTTACAATGGTAAGTAAACTTGGTCCTAATGTGTCAAAAAGTTGTATTAAACTACGAGGTGGAATAATGTCTAGTGAACAAATTGTATCAATCAATCAATCAATCACCTTTATTTATATAGTGCTTTAAACAAAATACATTGCGTCAAAGCACTGAACAACATTCATTTGGAAAACAGTGTCTCAATAATGCAAAATGATAGTTAAAGGCAGTTCATCGTTGAATTCAGTGATGTCATCTCTGTTCAGTTTAAATAGTGTCTGTGCATTTATTTGCAATCAAGTCAATGATATCGCTGTAGATGAAGTGACCCCAACTAAGCAAGCCAGAGGAGACAGCGGCAAGGAACCGAAACTACATAGGTGACAGAATGGAGAAAAAAACCTTGGGAGAAACCAGGCTCAGTTGGGGGGGCCAGTTCTCCTCTGACCAGACGAAACCAGTAGTTCAATTCCAGGGTGCAGCAAAGTCAGATTGTGCAGAAGAATCATCTGTTTCCTGTGGTCTTGTCCTGGTGCTCCTCTGAGACAAGGTCTTTACAGGGGATCTGTATCTGGGGCTCTAGTTGTCCTGGTCTCCGCTGTCTTTCAGGGCAGTAGAGGTCCTTTCTAGGTGCTGATCCACCATCTGGTCTGGATACGTACTGGATCCGGGCGACTGCAGTGACCCTCTGATCTGGATACAGACTGGATCTGGTGGCCACGGTGACCTCGGAAAAAGAGAGAAACAGACAAATATTAGCGTAGATGCCATTCTTCTAATGATGTAGAAAGTACGGTGTTATGTGAAGTGTTTCCGGTTCCGGTTTACCTAATTAATGCAGCCTAAAAATCCTTTAACGGATTTGGATATTAAAAGCATATTAGTATGTTATGTGTATGCCAGGTTAAAGATATAGGTCTTTAATCTAGATTTAAACTGCAAGAGTGTGTCTGCCTCCCGAACAATGTTAGGTAGGTTATTCCAGAGTTTAGGGGCCAAACAGGAAAAGGATCTGCCACCCGCAGTTGATTTTGATATTCTAGGTATTAAAAAATTGAGTTTTGAGAACGTAGCAGACGTAGAGGATTATAATGTAAAAGGAGCTCATTTAAAAACTGAGGTACTAAACCATTCAGGGCTTTTTAAGTGATAAGCAATATTTTTATATCTATATGATGTTTGATAGGGAGCCAGTGCAGTATTGACAGGACCTGGCTAATATGGTCATACTTCCTGGTTCCAGTAAGAACTCTTGCTGCTGCATTTTGGACTAGCTGTAGTTTGTTTACTAAGTGTGCAGGACAACCACCCAATAAAGCATTACAATAATCTAACCTTGAGGTCATAAATATATGGATTAACATTTCTGCATTTGACATTGAGAGCATAGGCCGAAATTTAAATATATTTTTGGGAAAAATGCAGTTTTACAAATGCTAGAAACGTGGCTTTCTAAGGAAAGATTGCGATCAAATAGAACACCTAGGTTCCTAACTGATGACGAAGAATTGACAGAGTAACCATCAAGTCTTAGACAGTGTTCTAGGTTATTGCAAGCAGAGTTTTTAGGTCCTATAATTAACACCTTTGTTTTTTTTTTTTTCAGAATTTAGCAGTAAGAAATTACTCGTCATCCAGTTTTTTATACCGACTATGCATTCCATTAGTTTTTCAAATTGGTGTGTTTCACCGGGCCACCAAGAAATATAGAGCTGAGTATCATCAGCATAACAGTGAAACCTAACACCATGTTTCCTGATGATATCTCCCAAGGGTAACATATAAAGCGTGAAGAGTAGCGGCCCTAGTACTGAGCCTTGAGGTACTCCATACTGCACTTGTGATCGATATGATACATCTTCATTCACTGCTGTGAACTGATGGTGGTCATAAAAAGTTGATTTAAACCATGCTAATGCACTTCCATTAATGCCAACAAAGTGCAAAAGAATGTTGTGGTCAATTGTGTCAAACGCAGTACTAAGATCCAATAAAACTAATAGAGAGATACACCCACGATCAGATGATAAGAGCAGATCATTTGTAACTCTAAGGAGAGCAGTCTCAGTACTATGATACGGTCTAAATCCTGACTTGAAATCCTCACATATACCATTTTTCTCTAAGAAGGAATATAATTGTGAGGATACCACCTTTTTTAGTATCTTGGACAGAAAAGGGCGATTCGAGATTGGTTTATAATTAACTAGTTCTTTTGGGGTCAAGCTGTGGTTTTTTGATGAGAGGCGTAATAACAGCCAGTTTGAAGTTTTTGGGGACATATCCTAATAACAATGAGGAATTTATAATAGTCAGAAGAGGCTCTATGACTTCTGGAAGCACCTTTTTAGGAGCTTAGATGGTATAGGGTCTAACATACATGTTGTTGGTTTAGATGATTTAACAAGTTTATACAATTCTTCCTTTCCTATAGTAGAGAATGAGTGGAACTGTTCCTCAGGGGGTCTATAGTGCACTGTCTGATGCGATACTGTAGCTCACGGCTGAATGGTTGCAATTTTAACTCTAATAGTATTGATTTTATAAGTAAAGTAGTTCATAAAGTCATTACTGCTGTGGTGTTGGGAAATGTCAACACTTGTTGAGGCTTTATTTTTCGTTAATTTAGCAACTGTATTGAATAAATACCTGGGGTTATGTTTGTTTTCTTCTTAAAGAGAAGAAAAGTAATCGGATCTAGCAGTTTTTAATGCTTTTCTGTAGAATAGGTTACTTTCCCGCCAAGCAATACAAAATACCATTGTTGTAAGAAAACAAACAGACAGAAATCAGTTTGAAGAAGATAAACATCAGTTCAAACTATGAAAAGACAATGCAGAAAAGCAGAGCGGATGTGGCGGAAGACTAAACTTGAAATTCACTATAGTATCTATAAAGACAGCCTTAATGCTTTTAATGTAAAACTAGCCACAGCTAGACAGAATTTCTTCTCAAACCTTATAAACAGTAACTTAAATAACACTCGTACTCTTTTTGCCACTGTTGAGAGATTGATAAACCCCTCAAGACAGATTCCAGCAAATGCAATGAGTTTGCATCCTTCTTTTCTGAGAAGATCATCAATATAAGGAAGGCGATTAGCACATCCTCAAGTAATGCAAAGGTCAAACAGATTAGGCCACAATATCAAAAAGATACTATGTCTACTTTTGAAGTAATTCATAGCAAAATTCTGGAAGACATAGTGCAGCACCTAAAATCGTCAACCTGCTATCTTGACACACTTCCCACATTTTTTTTTCAAAAGTGTGCTTAACTGCTTAGAAGCAGATCTTTTAGAAGTGTTGAATGCCTCACTTCTTTCTGGGACATTTCCAGACTCCTCCAAAAAGAGCAATCTTGATAACACAATTTTGAGCTATTTTAGACCAATATCTAATCTTCCTTTTATAGGCAAATTATAGAAAAGGTAGATTTTAATCAGCTGAACAAATACTTAAACTCAAATGGATACCTGGATCATTTTCACTCAGGTTTTCGAACGCATCACAGCACAGAGACAGCACTCATTAAGATTATAAATGATATTCGCTTAAATTGTGACTCTGACAAAATATCGGTGCTGGTATTGCTAGATCTCAGTGCTGCGTTTGACACTGTCGAGCATAACATACTGTACTACTAGAGAGACTGGAAAACTGGGTCGGGCTTTCTGGGATGGTACTCAAATGGTTCAGGTCATACTTAGAAGGGAGAGGCTATTATGTGAGTATAGGAGAGCATAAGTCTAAGTGGACGTCCATGACATGTGGAGTCGCACAAGGGTCAATTCTTGCACCGCTCTTGTTTAGCCTTATATGCTCCCACTAAGTCAAATAATGAGAAAGAACCAAATTGCTTATCACAGCTATGCTGATGATACCCAGATTTACCTAGCCTTATCTCCAAATGACTACGGCCCCATTGACTCCCTCTGCCAATGCATTGATGAAATTAAGTTGGATGTGCCAGAACTTTCTTCAGTTAAACAAGGAAAAAACTGAAGTCATTGCATTTGGAAACAAAGATGAAGTGTTCAAGGTGAATGCATACCTTAACTCTAGGGGTCAAACAACTAAAAATCGAGTAAGGAATCTTGGTCTGATTCTGGAGACAGACCTTAGTTTCAGGAGTCATGTCAAAGCAGTAACTAAATCAGCAAACTATCATTTAAAAAACATTGCAAGAATTAGATGTTTTGTTTCCAGCCAAGACTTGGAGAAACTTGTTCATGCCTTCATCACCAGCAGGGTGGACTATTGTAATGGGCTCCTCACCGGCCTTCCCAAAAAGACCATTAGACAGATGCAGCTCATCCAGAACGCTGCTGCCAGGATTCTGACTAGAACCAGAAAATTTGAGCACTTAGTGACCTAGGACCGAAATATATTTCAGATATGCTCACTGAATATAAGCCTAACAGACCACTCAGATCATTAGGATTGAGTCAGTTAGAAATACCAAGGGTTCACACAAAACAAGGGGAGTCCGCCTTTAGTTACTATGCCGCCCGCAGTTGGAATCAGCTTCCAGAAGAGATCAGATGTGCTAAAACACTAGTCACATTTAAATCTAGACTTAAAACCCATCTGTTTAGCTGTGCATTTATTGAATGAGCACTGTGCAATGTCCGAAACTGATTGCACTATATTTTCAGTTTTTTTTTACATTTTATTTTATGTAAAATCATTTTTAACTGTTTTAAATTCATTTTAAATAAGTAAATTTTTTAATAATTTAAAAAGTTTTAAAATTGCTTGTTTTATTCTTCTTCTTCTTATTTTTTTTATCATTATTTTACTTTCATGTAAAATTTACGAAATGTGCTATATAAATAAACTTGCATTGCCTCTTTAAGTACACTTAAGTGGCCTTTAATTTAAATTATATGATATTATCTGCAAATTAACTTTTTAAAAAAAAGTATACTTTTAAGATTGGAAGGACAAGGAAATTAGACTATTTTTACTCACCCTCAAAGCATCCTAAGTGTATATTACTTTCTTCTTTCAGACGAATCCAAATTACAATTAAAATATAATTAAAAACAGTGCAACAGGTAACGTAGCCTATATATGCTGAGTTTCAGTTGATAAATCAGTTCAGTTCAGTTGAAAAATCTACATCTTATTTGTTTTCACTGTAAGTGCACACACACACACACACACAAAACACATACCTTCCAGAATTGCTAACTTTACAGCGTAGTTGGTACTTCATAAAAATAAAATACAGTGAACTAAACATCAGCGCGCTCGCCTCTGTGTCACAGATGGAACTAAAGAACAAAGCCTGTAATTTACATAATATATAACAGTTTAGCTTTTATATGTGTAGCATCTACTTAGGGTCATGTACGATCGTTTGGGCTTTATGTTGTAGGGATTCCTTTAGCTTTTTTACATTTGCATATGAATTACAGAATCTGGCCCCATAGTATACATTTATACGAGTGCTTAATGGCAAGGTTTACCTCCATTATCTGGAAGATACTGAGCATACCTTCTTTAAGGTCTCCCCATCCAACTTCAAACACATTCCATGATAACTAGATAGCTCTCGATGCCAGACATCAAATGGGCCTGGCTGAGCAGCCAACTCACATTCACAAACACACACACACACATACACATTTTATTTATTTAGACTATAAATAAGCAGTTACAAATGTATATACACTATTGTAGTAGCCTAGTTACAATACTTTATTTGTATTAATTAGACTCTTAATGCTTATATGCATGTATGTATAAAGATGGCGGCGCGAACACTTCGCAAGGCTTGGCGTCTCTCCAGTTTTTGCAATTTTACAGTATTATTCCTGCTCATCTTGGGTCTGTTCATACTAAACAGCTTTGCTTTAACATCATCAGAGCCGGCCAAGCCACTAAGCGACCCATGCAATTGCAAAGGGCCCCGTGGCCATCAGAGGGCCCCCTTGAGTCACTGCTATATAGTGGGTGAAAAAAATCATACATCAAAAGTAACATAAAATAAATAAATAAAAAGAAATGGGCCTACAGCGCTCTTTATCAGGCATCATGATAAGCACAGTTGTTTTTTATTTAGTTCTTTATTATGGAGAGTTCCCCGCGAATCTTGACCCTATGATGTCACTCGTCACCCGGTCAGTGTCTGTCAGTCAGTTACTCCAGCGTCGACGATGTCTGACAAGAAACGAAAATATCTTTCTGGCCATGAAAAACGACAAAAGAAAAGGCTGGAAGAAGAGAAGAAGCAAGAAGATAAAGGTACGTAAACCTGTAGGCTTAATTTTCCGATACCTGTATAGATAATCTGCAGTCTAAGAGTCTTATATTGGGATGCAAACACTTACAGCGCGATTTTCGGCGCCTCCCGCTTTTTTTCACTGCATTTTGGGTGACTTGGATCTGAGAGGGTCCATCTGAAGCCATTCCATAGCTTAATGTGAGGGACAGAAGACTATTTACATCATTAAATTAAAGTGTACGGAAACTCGTTTTTCCTCGTCAATCATTCTCCATTCAGTAACGTTATTCAAACAGCGCGCGCGCCTCGTGCATGGTAAAACTCTCTTCAATAGATGATATATTCACATTATAATGCTTGATATGTAGATAAAAGGCTGTGGATTTGCATAAGATGACTTTATTTTGTGTATTTGTATTTTATGTTTGTTGCTGTTTTTAAACGACTCGCTACCGTGTGTAGTGATAGATCACGGACACATCACAATGACTATTAAAAGGCATCAAACGCACAATAACTGGAATTTAAAACTGTGAAGAAACAAATGATCAATAAACTGTTGGACAAATATACATTAGGATTTGTGCGCTCAACATTTCTTCGCTTTGTGCCGTGAACTTTTAAATGCGCACTTGAGCAGCGCAGCGCTGCACACTGTGACTCCATGTTAAAGAAAATAGTCCGCTCCGCGTCCATAGCAATGCTCTGTTTTTCATGGCAATGGTGTGTTCTACTTAGCAGCGGTCTGTTATCAAGAAATAACAAACCGCATTCTACATTGGGATTCAACCAAGCCATGTAATAAATGCTAATAACATGATGCATAAAATTGGTTTAGTATTATACATTTGCTGTGATGTTAAAGCATTTAACAGAACAATATAAACCCAGTTTGGCTTCTACACTAAAGGGCTAACATTAATTTATTCCTTATGTCCCCTTTCCAGGGGCACTATTAAAGTATATGCTGACAGTAAGCAAACCTCCATCTGTTGGTGAGTATAAAGGGGCTGTAAAATGATAACCTTCTGCATTTTAAAAATTAAGTCTAACTTTATGTATAATTATTTTCTTTATTTCATTGCAGCTCCATCAACAACTACTTTTCCTGGTTCACAACACAGTCATGTCACCCAAGAAGCTGGCGATGCTGGTAAATTCTGTGTTTCCCACAGAACACCAGAGACTACGCACTCTACCCAAACAAAGGAGGGGGAAACGCGAAGGTTTACCTAATATGACCATATTAGCCCGGTCCTGTCAACACTAAACTGGCTCCCTATCAAACATCGTATAGATTTTAAAATATTGCTTATTACTTATAAAGCCCTGAATGGTTTAGCACCTCAGTATTTGAATGAGCTCCTTTTACATTATAATCCTCTATGTCCACTACGTTCTCAAAACTCAGGCAATTTGATAATACCGAGAAAATCAAAATCAACTGCGGCAGATCCTTTTCCTATTTGGCACCTAAACTCTGAAATAAGCTACCTAACATTGTTCGGGAGGCAGACACACTCTAATGAATGTTGTTCAGTTGCTTTGATGCAATGTATTTTGTTTAAAGCGCTATATAAATAAACGTGACTTGAATTGACTTGGCTGAAAGCCCGCAACAATGCCTTCAGGTCAGATCACGCTCAGGCCTACAGTAAATTCAGGGCTAACCTGAAAAGGGGCATCAAAAAGGCCAAGTACTGCTACAAGCTGAAGGTAGAGGTACACTTTTCCAACTCTGACCACCGACACATGTGGCAGGGCATCCAGATCATCAGTGACTACAAGTTAAGCAACTCCGCTCCAAAGGTCTCCTTCCTTAATGAGCTAAATGACTTATGCTCGCTTCAACAGTGACAGCAAAGAGACAGCCACCAAAATTACACACTCAGCAGACCACCAACCTCTCAAACTCAGCTCCACAGATGTCTACACTGCATTGAGCTGGATCAAAGCACAAAAGGCTGCTGGCCCGGACGACATTCCTGGACGTGTGCTTAGGGCATGTGCAGAGCAGCTTTCAGGGGTCTTCAAAGACATTTCCAACCTGTCCCTCACCCAAGAAACTGTGCCAACATGTTTTAAGTCCACATCCATTGTGCCAGTACCGAAACACTCCTCTCCAATTGAATGACTGGTCCTAGCAAACCTCAAAGTCTGCCTCCCACCCAAACTGGACCCACATTAATTTGCCTACCGCAGGAACAGGAGCACAGAGGATGCAGTATGCACAGTGCTGCACACATCTGGACAATAACAACATGTATGTTAGGATGTTGTTTGTTTACTTCAGTTCAGCATTTACTTCAGTTCAACACCATCATTCCCTCCAAGCTAACCACAAAACTTGGAGACCTGGACATTAACACCTCCCTCTGCAACTGGATTGAGGACTTTCTGACCAACAGGCCTCAGAATGTTAGGTCAGGCCACACCAACTCCACCGGCATACCACAGGGCTGTGTGCTGAGCCCATTCCTTTACTCCCTTTACACCCACGACTTCAAGCCTGTGCATGGATCCAACTCCATCATTATGTTTGCAGAAGACACCACAGTGATTGGACTCATCAGTGACAACGATGAGTCTGCCTACAGGGAAGAGGTAAAGCACCTGGCCACATGGTTCACTGACAATAATCTGCTCCTCAACACCAATAAGAAAAGTAGCTCATTGTGGACTTCAGGAAGAAGAAAGGAAGCACGCATGACCCCATCCACATTAACGGGATGGTTGTTGAACGTGTCTCCAGCTTCAAGTTACTGGGAACCACCATCTCGGAGGACCTGTCCTGGACCACAAACACCTCAGCCTGGTCAAGAAGGCTCACCAGCGCCTCTTCTTCCTTAGGACACTGAAGAAGAACCAACTCTCTTCAGCCATAGTGGTGAAATTTTACTGGTGTGCAATCGAGAGCATCCTGACCAGTTGCATCACAGTCTGGTATGGGAACTGCTCAGTGGCTGACTGCAGAGGGTGGGGAAAACTGCCCAACGCATCACAGAGACACCACTTCCTGCTATTGAGAACATCCAGAGGAAACGCGATCTACGTTGAGCTACGTTGTGCTAATAGTATTAAAAATATGTAAACTATGTCCATAATACTTATCTGTAAAGTTATTGTACATATTGTAGACCTTGTATATTCTGTACTTACTGCTTATTGTACATCTGGTTAGATGCTAATTGCATTTTGTTGCATTTTACTTTACATATGCAATGACAAAGTTGAATCTAATCTAATCTATTATTGTATCTTTGCTTTAAGATCTTCCACTTTTTATCCTTATCAAAATTATCTGTTTTTTTTTTCCCTCAAACAATTATGTACACTATATCAGCCTAAAATGCATCATACTATTTGTACCATAGTTTCGGTTGCCAGATAACCATTTAATCATGCCATTAATAAAATGTGCAAATCAAAGAATAGGTTAGGTCTTTGACAAAGAAACACTTTCCCGCTGAAACCATATGCCTTATTACTGATCAGTCCAACCACAAGGGGTGTTGACGGGAAACCAGATAAAACCTCTTCCACACCAAAAAAAGTGGGTTTCTCTTAACTTGCTGTTCCCTGGAGACACCCTTTACCTTGGACACATTGCAACTCCCTTTGCGGGGGAGTCCGATCTTCTGGCAGTTTTCAGCAACTTTGTTGATTCACTTTGAAGCAGTCAATCCATGGATGAAATAATGAAGATTTCACTCCTAACAGGATTCAACAGTAATCTAAGCATTATGCATGCACTTTACTCATCAACTACAGAACCAATGCAAGTAACCGCTTGTTAACTATATAGATACGCTTCTATGCTTTGACCCCTTTTAATTAAGATGATGAGATTCATTGATGGTTCTTAACAGGTTGTGATTTAATTTATAAGTAAATACTGCCATAACTCTCCAGTGTATTGAGCGTGAGCACTCGCAGTGTAGTTTAATAATCAATCAATCAATCACCTTTATTTATATAGTGCTTTAAACAAAATACATTGCGCCAAAGCACTGAACAACATTCATTTGGAAAACAGTGTCTCAATAATGCAAAATGATAGTTAAAGGCAGTTCATCATTGAATTCATTGATGTCATCTCTGTTCAGATGAAATAGTGTCTGTTTTAATTTGCAATCAAGTCAACGATATCGCTGTAGATGAAGTGACCCCAACTAAGCAAGCCAGAGGCGACAGCGGCAAGGAACCGAAACTCCATCGGTGACAGAATGGAGAAAAAAACCTTGGGAGAAACCAGGCTCAGTTGGGGGGCCAGTTCTCCTCTGACCAGACGAAACCAGTAGTTCAATTCCAGGCTGCAGCAAAGTCAGATTGTGCAGAAGAATCATCTGTTTCCTGTGGTCTTGTCCTGGTGCTCCTCTGAGACAAGGTCTTTACAGGGGATCTGTATCTGGGGCTCTAGTTGTCCTGGTCTCCGCTGTCTTTCAGGGCAGTAGAGGTCCTTTCTAGGTGCTGATCCACCATCTGGTCTGGATACGTACTGGATCCGGGTGACTGCAGTGACCCTCTGATCTGGACACAGACTGGATCTGGTGGCCACGGTGACCTCGGAATAAGAGAGAAACAGACAAATATTAGCGTAGATGCCATTCTTCTAATGATGTAGAAAGTACGGTGTTATGTGAAGTGTTCCGGTTCCAGTTTACCTAATTAATGCAGCCTAAAAATCCTTTAACGGATTTGGATATTAAAAGCATATTAGTATGTTATGTGTATGCCAGGTTAAAGAGATGGGTCTTTAATCTAGATTTAATCTAATAACCATCCATATGTATTCACACTTGGTTGTCTATGTTTGCTGCTCAAAGAACGTGGTCACTTTACATTCCCGGTTTCATTACATGCTCTGGGAGCAATGTATTAATAGTGAAATTATTATTTGTGGCCAGATAAGTAAGTCAATAAATGATTAACACTGTCCGCCCTTGTAGTGTACTTTTGTCTTCCCTGGATCTGATGAATTACACAGTCTCAGGGTTTTGTTTCCAGAAGATAGACATTATTTCAGAAAGAAACGAAGCTGAATGCTAGGTGGCATCTCATTATATACCATATACAGGGCGTTCAAAAATAGTCAGCTTAAAATTTTCAAAAAAAAGTCAAAAATTTTCCTTATGCTTACAATTTGATACCTCCCTAGGGAGAAGGGGCCCCCTACTTGTTTTGGAATAGAGAAAGGCCCTTTCTGTATGTCTGACTATATGTTTCTCATCTAGTCTGTACAATCTGGCCACGTAGGCATATTCTTTTCTATACTTAACCTATGGGATTATAATGGAATAATAACTAGCAACAAAAATCGCTAGATTCACATTGATTATACTTGATTAATTAAAATCTTATTAATAAAATCTTCCACATATTCCAGATGGGATTTTTTAACTGGGGGGGGACCAAGCTGTCCAGCAGTCAATTTTTTTCATTCCAGAAAAATCACCAGCTCAGTCATAGATGAGGTCTTTATTTTTTGTAACAATTCAAAAAAGCGAACTTTCTTATATTCTAGATTAACTGCACAAAATCTGAAATATAAAAAAAAGTTTTAATTCTCATGGTTACAACTTACATCTTAAGAAAATAAAAAAATCAGTATCTTAAAATTTTTAATATTCTATTTTGAGGTTGATTAGTTTGGTAAATTTTGATTATAAATACAGGGTACCTCCTGGGCTAGTTTAGAACATGCAACCACAATTATGGGAAAGACTACTGACTTGACAGTTGTCCAGAAGAAGTTCATCAATACCCTCCACAAGGAGGGTAAGCCACAGAAGGTCATTGCTGAAAGGGCTGGCTGTTCACAGAGAGCTGTATCAAAATATATTCATAGAAAGTTGTCTGGAAGTAAAAGTTGTGGTAGGAAAAGGTTCACAAGCAACAGGCATGACCACAGCCTTGGGAAGCCTATCATGAAAAGCTGATTAAAGAACTTGGGAGGGTCACAAGGAGTGGACTGAAGCTGGAGTCAGTGCATCAAGAGTCACCACACTCAGACATCTTCAGGAAAAGAGCTAGAGCTGTCACATTCCTAGAACCAAGCCACTCCTGAACCAGAGAATAACATCCGAAGCATCTCACCTGGGGTAAGGAGAAAAAGAACTGGACCGTTGCTCAGTGGTCCACAGTCCTCTTTTCAGATGAAAGTAAATTTAGCATATCATTTGGAAATCAAGGTCTGGAGTCTGGAAGAAGACTGGAGAGGCACACAAATCCAAAGTCAAGTGTGAGGTTTCTAAAGTCCGAGATGATTTGGGTGCTGTGATGTCTGCTGGTGTTGCTCCATTGGGTTTTATCAAGTCAATGAAGCCATCTACCAGGAGATTTTGGGAGCAGTTCCATCTTCCATCTGCTGACAAGCTTTATGGACATGCTGATTTCCTCTTCTAGTGGGATGTTAGCACCTGCCCACAGTGAAAAAATCACTTCCAAGTGGTTTGCTGACCATATTTCTGTGCTTGATTGGCCAGCCAACTCACCTGACCTGAACCTCACAGAGAATCTATTGGGTATTGTGAAGAGGAAGAGAAGTAACATCTGACAAACAATACAGAGGAGCTGAAGGCCTCTATCAAAGCAACCTGGTCTTCATGTTTTGTATCAACATTTAAGGTGGACTTTTTGATTAGGTGCAAGAGTAGTACTGATGGTTAAAATAATAGATTAATGCTTAAATAGTAAATTGAGCCTTGTTCCTAGATGGACAGAGAGTGGAAAGTAATAGATCAGATGAGGAGATGGAGATAGAGGAAGAAAAGAGGAAAATGTAAGTGACATTTCAGTTTCTAATCCCAGAGCTATTATTAGGTGGAAATTATTATTATTATTATTATTTTACTTTTAAACTTAAAATTGTCTCTTCTAATCTGTTTCTTTTTCAAAAGTGCATCACAGCATTTGCTGCCATATCAATACATAATCATCCATATCGACAAGTGAATCGACAAGGAATGCATCACAATATATTGCTCTATTGATATTTTGAACCGCGCTATTTAAACCTTGTTCCATGTGCCCCTTTTATACTTTGAGCACCTGCCCCTCCAAAGGTCTCTGCACGGCCCTGCCTCACGGTAATGTCACAGCTTCCAGATGCACTCATTCTTTAGCTCCGCCCACACGTCACGCCTCCAGGCGCTCATGTTTTTTCTAGGAAAAATGGTACAGACTATCTTTCTCTTATAAATATAATAAAACTAAAGTCTTTTAGGAGTTATGAAGGATGCAGTATTACTCTGTAGTTACTCAAGATTAACAGGATATTGAGTGAAAATGAGCATTTCACCCTACACCCCCCCCCCCCCCTTAAAAGTTTCCTACTTTTAAGTCACAATCAGAATAAAAAAAAAACAAAAAAAAAACTTGTGAAATATTTCGGTCAGAAATATTTTCAGTCTGTGAATCTAGAATATAAGAAAGTATGATTATTTGAATTAAATTACAAAAATAAAGAACTTTTCCATGACATTCACATTTTTTTGAGATGCACCTGTATATGATCAATATGGTTACCGCTACAGGCTCAATTTAGGCAGCTACCAGCTATTCGTAGGACCCTGGGGTCAGGAGTCATAGCAATACACACACAGAGAACGTAAACATCAGTGGCAGGCAGCACCATCATGTGTTTTTATTGACAACAGAACAGTGTGTAGTGAGAATGTGGGTAAAGTAATGGTTAGACTATTATTGTGCTTCAGCCTGCGTCTGCCCTGACCCGATTCTTTAGCACCAAAACAAACACACCCATTCAGGACCTGCTACTGTGGCCGGGAGAGAGAAAAACATGCTGCAAATGACAAAAATACCTGTATATTATGAAAACATCTTCATCAGTTTGACAATGCGTGCTGCAAATACTCACAATACAAACAAATAAAGAAATGTGCTGCAAAAACACAGACCACATTGGAAATATTTAAGGGAACCGTAAAGTGACAAATGTGGCTGGGACATAATTTATAAATGTTTGCTCTGAAAAAATATCTTTAGTTTATTTTAACAATCCTGGTCATACGATTCCTTAGCTTTATGGATATTATTAGCCTAAATAAGCTGACCAAATACACAATTTCTGTACCTGTGGTAGGTTATGTAAGCTTGCTACCTTGCTAAAACTAACTATAGCCTGTGGTTTTACTATTGAAATGAATTAATGAATAAATACAATTATTATATAAAAAAAGCAAACAAAAAAATGGTTTCTGTGATCAATAACAAATTTACCATGGATTTACTACTATAACCATAGTTTAACCATGGTATTTGTACAGATATGGTCATAAAAATGGTAATCAATATTCAAAAAAAAAACCTTGTTTAAATTTTCTTTTTGTTGGGGTAATTTTGTCTGGTTTGAGTATTTGCAGAGGGTTTCTGTATTTGTTTGTGTTGTGTTGTGAGCATTTGTAGCTTGTTTTTGTATTTCATTGTGTTGAGTATTTGTGTTTTGTGGAGTTGAGCTCTCTCGGCCACCGACCGTGCATCGCCCCTATTTTGAAATCTTTACCCCACACGTACATACGCAACCATGGCAACAACGATCGCGGAAACAAGAAAGATGACACACAAGTATATTCAAACAAAAGCCAACATGGATAAGTTGTGTGAAACAACGCAAAATCATTACTCACCTATCAAAAAGAAACAAAAAACCTCGGCGTCCGATTCGAGCCCTTCCCAATCCTTGAGTTTCTCTCCACCGCTGGAAAGCGGGTGCTCCCTCTTGCTTGGTTGTAAACCCTCTTTTTTATCTGCCATCTCTCTCAATAAAAGCGTCAGCTAAATGACTAAATGTAATGTAATATGCGTCCTGTGCACTCAAACTGAGCGCTCTCTTATCGCCATCAGGACAAGTTACACCCCTTTACCACTGATTGGCTACAAGTGTGTTTTGGGACTCGGTCAGACACAGCGATGAAAAGCGTGTTTCAAAAATCTTTTAGTTAGTACACGTTTAAAGGAGCAGCGGGTCAGGTCGCTTCTACTTAGACTAATGTACATTGTGGATATTCAGATTAATCCTCTGTTTACCAATAGAACCTTTCATTGAGAAAGTGAGGGGGACAGATCTGGTTACTATGAATCTGGGGGGGGGGGGGGGTCATGTCCCCCCCGTCCCTAGTGCCATCCATAGACAGTAAAAGAAATGGACACAGCGACCCCATTGGAACTCAATTGAGACAAGTGAAGCCCATTTTTAGCGTTTTTTAGCACTTCCGTTTCTGACGCGCAGACTCAAACGAAGCTTGACGATGTCAGCAACCTGTCTGCCAGATGTAAATCTTCTAGTAGCTGTGCGTGCAAACTGCCATCTTTAATCTTGCAGAGACGGCGAGCTTGAGCGGGGAGTTCTTTGGCGTGAGTGAGCAGGAGTAAGTATTCTGATTAATTATTTTGTATAGTATTTTAAAATGTAACGCCAGTACGCCATATTAAGTTAATTGCCTGCGAGCTTCTCCTCCTGTCTGTACGGTAATGCGACAGAGAGTTGAGTGGTTATGACGCAATCGTTAGCCTATTTTTTACAAAAACTGTTTATACGGGGCCATAATGTAACATAGAAGGTAATGGAGCCCTTTATACATTGCCGTGTATCTTTAGAAATAAATAATGGACAAACAGAGTCTTTAAAAGCCTCAGATGTAAAGTTATTCGCTGTCAAAGTGACGCCAAAATGAATGGGAGTCAATGGGAATGCTAACGCAAGTGAAGTTCTGCTAAAAGATGGCAGCCCCCACCCGACTTCAACTTCCGGTCGAGTTCCTTGCCGCCCGGTGCCATCTGCGCGCCTGACTCCATAATTCAGTCTTATTAGTTAACACCACCTAGCGACTAAATAAATCACACTGTATTATAACCCGTGACTAGATTATATAATACTGTAAAATTTTTAATAATGTAAAAATCTCTCTCCTCACTTGACTAGGAGGGAGTAAAATATCCAGTCTCCCTAACCCCTCATTAAAGATAAAACAATGTTTAGCACTTCAGCACTTGCCTGTGGTTGTCACAGTTATGTAAAATCCAAGAGTAATATACATATTTTTTTTACATGTAACATCACAAAAACTGCATAGCTGATCCTCAGTCCAGACATTTTGTGCACTGTAGAGGCCATTTTGATTACCCTCAAAAATCAATCTTGACATCTTTGAATTTAATTTGCTTAGCTGTGGCTTTGACTAGTGACCTCAATATAGGAAGTACACAGTAAAATAGTAAATCTCCTGTCAATAATGCAATTCCTAAAAACTTTCCCAATTTAGTTATAAACAATGCTCCCCATGCTCCTAACTTTAGATCAAACCAATCTTACATTTTATTATCTTTTCCAACATTTGCTTTTTCTACCATTCTTAGCCTTTTCAATTTGATCATGTCTTTACTAAATGATCCTTCTGGAGCAGTATTATTGGGTATATAAATACAGCATTGTCCCCCAAAACATAACATATACTTTTCCTTCTTCAGTTTACAAATAATCTAGAGCTGTTCTATTTTGCTCTTGTCATTCTATTTGTTTCATCCAATTGCTCTATTTTCCCTTCAAATCTTCCTACATCAATATTTCCCTTCTTATAACGTTCAATTTCTTGATCTGCAATTACTTGCCCTTATCTTTCCATTTGATGGCTCACATTTGCTCCCAAATATTATAAGCAGTCTCATCACTTTCTCATTCCATCTTCACCAGGGAGACTCTTTACGAGTCGTTGCAATGGATTTCCCTCGTTGGCAAGAGTGGGTCATTACTAGCACGCCCTTCATCCCTCACTTCATCCTGTGTGGAGTTGTCGAAGCTGGTTGTCATATTTTAAGGTTAGAGATGTGAACTCAGGTGTCACTCTGTAACCATTTTGCTGATTAATGCAAGGCTCTCCCTTGAGATCATAACTGCACCCTCACTGGTTCTCTTTGATGGAGCAAAGCATTCCTAGGCCTTACTATAAATGCTGTCACCTGTAAATGGAGATCTTCAGAGTTTTTTGTTATTGATATCAAGCATGCTAATTTGCTCATCTTGCTAGTCGTCCTTCTTGGTGTGACCTGTGGAAATGTAATGTGGGTTGAGGGCTGTCAACTCCAGTGCTGTCCTTGCAATGAGAAAATGGTGAATACCCATTTTTATAACATAATAAATAATTTGGTTTTACTCCGTTATCGGCATCCTTACTATTTTTAAATTCATTTAAATTTTATTCTCAACAATTTGCTTATTCAGTTATCTCTTTGTTTAGTAAACTAAGTTCCACTATATTACTGGATACTTTATCTAGGCCTATCTTGCTAAGTAGCTTAGGCCTTTTGACCTGGAAAACACTCAACCTACTTTATATATTTTAACTGTCAGAAAGACAATATTTTATCCTTTTGACACGGAATCAGCTCTATATCTTTATGGTGAAAAGAAAGCTAGATGTGGGATGGACAGAGCAAGCTTGCTTTGCTCTGCCTTCCCATGTTATATGCTGCGCATGTGTGGCACCGTTTTTCATTCTGCCACAACAATGACCTAGGTACTGAACAGGAAACTTAACCAAATTCATCCATGGTCATCATTTAACTGGGCATACATTTGCCCAGTAGGCCCACATTCAATTTTGTATACAGCTGTTTTGGCAAATTGATTGAACTTCCTCATTGTCTCATCAGACACTCTCTTTCATGCCATACAACACCATCATTCATACTTTTTCACATCCTTTCACATACCCTTTTGGCCAAAAACATTTTTTTTTCTCAAAATGTCAGCTGATTGTGAACTAAATTATTTTAGCTGTGGAATGGCACATTGTATGTAGGATAACATGAACCTTTTATATTAGACTCTACTTAGCGTAGACCTGGTATCATTCCACATAGTTCTACCAGAAAGACTCGGGAGATAAAATGATGTACAAAGCGTACATTTATTGACAACTCAGCAAGCATAATTATACATTTCTTTGGCAGAAGGCCCCATCCATGGTTCGTAATCCGAGGATAGCGAATCTGCATTTCCTGCCTGAAGACAAAGGCAGGGGCGCAGCCGTCCCCCCAAATTAGGTGGATTATGAAACCTCCAGACGGGGCCAGCCTTCCCCCCAAAATAAGTAGATGAAAGTATACCCACCAGTTGTGAATCCTAACGTACTTGGAAGATATAAAGAGAGAGCTAGCGTGATCAGTGTGATGACGTTAGATTAAACCTAATATGCTTTTTTTATGTATATATATATATATATAAATATAATATATATATATATATATATATATATATATATATATATATATATATATATATATATATATATATATCAGACATATACAGGCCTCGATAGACCATACAGAAATAGCCACAATAGGCCAGACGCAGACAGCCACAATAGGCAGACATGGACAGGCCTCGATAGACCGTACAGAAATAGCCAAAATTAGGTGGATTACGAAAATTCCAGACAGAGCCAGCCTTCCCCCCAAAATAAGTAGATGAAAGTATACCCACCAGTTGTGAATCCTAAGGTACCTGGAAGATATAAAGAGAGAGTTAGCATGATCAGTGTGATGACGCTAGATTAAACCTAATATGCCTTTTTTTTAAACATTTTTTTATATTATTCAGACATATACAGGCCTCGATAGACCATACAGAAATAGCCGCAATAGGCCAGACACAGACAGCCACGATAGGCAGACACAGACAGGCCTCGATAGACCGTACAAAAAAAATAGCCATGATAGCCAGACACGGACAGGCCTCGATAGACCATACAGAAATAGCCACGATAGGCCAGACACAGACAGCCACAATAGGCAGACACGGACAGGACTCAATAGACGTACAGAAATAGCCACAATAGGCCAGACGCAGACAGCCACAATAGGCAGACACAGACAGGCCTTGAAAGACCGTACAGAAATAGCCACAAAAGGCCAGACATATACAGGCCTTGATAGACCATACAGATATAGTAACACCACCACCAGTAATTGCATGAATTTACCTGATTAGTTACTGGAGAGCCTGCTGAGCTTCGAGAATGGTTTTTGAATCAGGTCTGATGTATGATTCAAATGCTGAGGAAGACCATCTGCCCATGATCTTAACAGCTGATGTAGAGATCCCTCGTTCAGCTGCTGAAGTAGCTGCCCCAATTCTGAATGAATGGCCAGTATAGAGAGAGGGGGATAGACTGCAGCTTTTGAGAACAGTGGTTAAGTGAGTTCTAGGGTAAAATAGAGAGTGGTGCGTTTTTAGAAGTTCTAGGTCGGATTTTAAGAAATTTCACCATGCAGAGAAGGGACAGAATTTATTATTGATTTTTGAAATTGTTAAGGTGACACCATAACCTTGCACATCGGTTTTGAGTGCTTGAGGAAGAGTGTGAAGAATTTAGGTCCGAATTGTAGATCTGAAAAGGAATGCAGCAAGCAGGATCAAATTGATTCGTTTCTGAACTGAATTCCCCTGGACGCATAAATCCATAGAAGGCAGATAAAACACTGCCTCGAGAAGAATATTGAGGTACTTAGAAAGAAGGCCATAGCAGATGGAATAATTAATTTTTGCAATATGGGAAGGGTAATAGGCAGACGTTTGTCTTTGATTTGTTGGAAGATTTAGCTAAAGTCCGCTTAAATCAAATTGACTTAAGCTTACTAGCACACATTGCTAATCTTGATGTAAACAATTAAACATTGTTTGTCTTCGTAATCTTTATAGAAATCTGAACATTTCCACTCTATAATGCGGCAAGGAACCGAAACTCCATTGGTGACATAATGGAGAAAAAAACCTTGGGAGAAACCAGGCTCAGTTGGGGGTCAGTTCTCCTCTGACCAGACGAAACCAGTAGTTCAATTCCAGACTGCAGCAAAGTCAGATTGTGCAGAAGAATCATCTGTTTCCTGTGGTCTTGTCCTGGTGCTCTTTACAGGGGATCTGTATCTGGGGCTCTAGTTGTCCTGGTCTCCAAATGAACCATGCCTGCTAATTAATATTCGGTTTAAACTGGAGATATGTCACTACTCTGAAATAAAGTCGGCATCAACTTCCGTGTCACGTGGACTTTAAGATGCCTGCTAAGCATTGAGCCGAATCTTACCTACGACTCAAATGAAAGGGTCCAAATACGCATCAGCTTGGTTGATCCAGTGTTCATAATAGCGCTAGTCCAAGAGTAAGCCATGTAAAAATGAGGTGAGAGCAGCGGTTCCCTGCATCTGCAACCAATGAATCCCATTAGAGTATGAAGCATTCTGGAGTAGACGCAAATGAAACAATGACTGAATAAACAAAGATTAAAGCATACAATTAAAACAACGAATCTTAAGTGTGCTGGACGAAGCATATTTTTTACAGAAATGCGAAAAATCTTTATCAGTATAAAAGATTGTAGCTTTTATTACAAGCCTTAAAATGCCTCATTACGAAGGATTTATTCAGAACATTGCATGCACTATGATCAACATCTTAATTATGCAGTGCGAGTCTGCTAGATAAACAAGCACGAAACGCCCAGTGCTTTATTTTGAACGTGTGAGTATAAATCCTTGCAGCGAATAAAATGTATGCCCAAGCGCCACAAGTGCATAGAACAAAAATTATACTTATAATGCTGTAGACTGATGAAGTGATGGAGGCGAGATGCCGAAAGAGACCGGCAGCCTTGATTCTGTCTGCTGGTCCGGAGAGACTTCATTCGTGCAGGTTCACGTGAGCGTACAGATGAATATTTGTTGATTGAGACCAAAGTCTTTTCAGGTGTTGAGACCCAAGCAGCACTGACGCGACATCTCGGAAAGCACCGGCGTTGCCAAGACCGTTTTTATTTTTTGCTGCGGGTTGCCATTTCTGTCCGGGGTTTGAGGTGACCCCAATAGTGTCATATATAGCCCCTAGAATGTGAATTCTACTGATAAATACCTTTTGAACGCGATTGGGCTATTTTTTAGTAGTAACTGGCAGTTTTGAGAAAACCTGGAAACCCTGGAAAGCACACGGAACTCCGCCAATGTTTCACATCCTCTGCTGAGAAAAGCTTGAATATCATCCAACACGAACGACCGCAGATAATCACCGCGACACGGAGCAAAGCCAACGATCCCGTCTGCATCTTAGAGGAACGTCAAACTCTCGATAGTTTGCAGGACACAAACTTAACTATAGCAAGTAAACGCAACAGCTTGAGCAAGGAACAATCTAGATGTCATGCAACTGGGCAACATCAGTCACCATAAAGTTTAACACCGTTAAAGTTTTTCTTCTTTCTTCAAAATCTAATAGATTGATTTGTTTAGAATATTAGGCCTAGGCATTGGGCATTTGAGAGAGCCAATTATAATTTCTCAAATGTCACTTGTTTGTCTAATTTAAAGTTTAGTCAAATACTTTTTTGTTATTGCTCATGAGCAATTTTGAGAAGAGGATTGGAGATCTCTCCATAATCTAGGATCCATGGCCTTCAACATTTCCATCTTGTTATCCCCAGTGATGACAGTATATGTGATTTCATGATTTTGGATTTTTGGAATATTTTTTTATTCAATATTTTATTCAGTCTTGCCTTTAAATACCTTTAAACAAATTGGAGTGACCAATATTTCTGTTTTCTCAACCATATATATATTTTTTCTATTGTTCATCAAGATACCCTTTTTTTCTTTTCCCCAAAAAGGTTGCAGCATTGTTATCAAGTATTCAGTTGTGTTTTTCCCCAGTTGGTTGATGAAACTGCCTTACTATGCCAAATTCAGCTCCATGTTTATCTGATTGGTGAGTCAAGTACTCACTTCTGTCTGTCAAAAAAAATATATATATATTTAAGACATAAGGCTGGACTGGAACCTATTGAAAAGCAGATTGAGAATGTTAGTTATAACACAGAATTTGAAGAAGTGCTGTGAGACCAATGAATAATCAAGATTAATATAGTTAATAAAATATTAAAATAAAATAATTAACATTTGAAGCCGTCTCTATACTGTTCACTGAATATGCAGCAACTGTGCACTGAAGGGATGGAAGTCCTTCTGGTGACATCATCAGCCTGGGCTGTTGCACTGGGTCATCAGTCTGTGATGGCACTTAAAGACCTGATGTTGTGTGTACGGTCTCCGTTGTTTGTCTGTCTCTTCTCAGTCTGGCTTCTGGTTGCTTTCTGCCAGAGTTTTGCATTTCATAATGTTCTTTTCACCCTCAGGAAAATTCTCAAGTGAAAGATTCACCTTTTCCTGCTTTAATTCAGTCTTTCTCCTTGCTGAAGTGTGTTCTTCTCTTTCAGGAGGGGAGGGGAACATCCATCAGCCCCTCCCTCTTCTTCTCTCTGCAGCTGTGTTTGCTTCTTTGCCACTTTACAGACTCCAGTTCATTGCTTCCTTTTGTAAAGGCACTGTTCCAGAAGTCATCTGAAATTTTAACACACAAGAGACTGCATTAATCAAATGTACCTACTGAATGTAACTTCTGACTAAATTTTGTCTGAGCAGTCAGCTCTTTTTCTAATTTTCAACCTCCTCTTTCTGTGGTCCCTTAATAAAAACAAAATCATCTGGTTGAAAACAGCAGTTCTCTTATTCTATGTTAGTAAAGCAAGTTCTTCATTGCAGGAAGATAGCAAGCATTTTTTCTCTTTGCAAAATGCAGAAATCAGCTACCTTTATTATCTAAGTATACTGCAATAAAACAAAATTAACTTTCCTTTTATAACAGCATGACATCCATATGGTAAAATAAAGACTTCAATCACACATTTTCATGAATACATGATTCAGAATAATCTGGTATTGGTGAAGTAATGTTTCCTAACTAAAAAAAAGAATTCCTAAATGGAAAAAAAGAATTCCTATTATTGTAACTATAATAATTTAATTTAAATATTTAAGCAACTAGTTCCTTTCCTATTGTAAAATGCCTATGGCTTTTGAATCAAAATATCTATTATCTTGGTCATCCAATCTTGCTCTCATTTCGCATTGCACTACACAAGTTATTTTTTTAGTTATCTCAATCTCTGAAACTCTGTAATGGATTAACTTTCATACTGTGTCCCAGGGATAACAAGATACAAATTTTATATGTCTTCACATATTAGATATACAATTTTAAGCACATGCATCTTTTAACCTGTTAAATGTCACACCGTGACATATACTATATTACAATCAAATTTAATCTAATCTTGACAAACTATATATCGTTGGAAAGGTCTAAGACTCCCAAATATATATTATACCAATATTGTTTGTTAAAAATTATGTAGGAAAAGTAATAGATGAATTTATGACAAGAGTGCACCCTCAGAAATCTACATTACAAAAGGAGCTTTGACCTTTGTTTAAAAAAAAAAAAGACTTCCTCGTTGCCTTTTTCTCTATCACATTTTAGAAATCATCAGAAGTTATATATCACTTGAAAACATAAAATCTCAAAATTCATCCTTTAAAACCCATTTTAAAATCAGACATTGCATTACCATGTAAATGGCACATCAAAATCATGTTACAAAATATTTTCAGTCATGAATTATAAAAATTTAGGTTTGTATCATGCACATTCAAGTATATCTTCAAAAAAGTGAGTGACAGTTAACAGGTTTTAAATTAATCTATTAAGACAAGTTATTAAATAATAAATGCACATCTTATTTTAATTAATATATTATTATTATTATTTATATTCTGCACAGTCCATTTCTTGGAACATTTTTATTTATTTTTTCTCTAAAACAACATTGATACAATTAACTAAACCAACCACACCCCTCTCTGTAACCAAATCACTCTCAAGTGATGATCCGGGAGGGGAGAGCACCTCTTGTTCCACCAAATATTGAGTTTATTTTCTGATTCCTCTGATGTGTTGATCACAGCTTCATCCACATAGAGGAGCAGTGCCGAAGCACAACCCACGTAAAAAATAACTCTGCAAATCACTTGTAATTTTAGATCCACAGCATCCCCGCAACCCCTACACAGAACAAGCAGGTTGGAAAAAAGATGGAGGGGTGGATCGAGCCAACCTGAAAACATTAGGTTACACCAACAACAAAAGTATATTTTAAGAATTAGATTATATGGGAATAATAATAAGAAATTAATGCATTTGTCCACTGTTTACAAAAACTAATGTGATCATGTAGCGTGTGCTATTTGTAAAATATCATCACCAATGTTGACTAAATAAATAATAATAAAAGCAAAATAATTTTTTGGCAGATCTAATGAGTTTCAGTTATAGTGTCATCAGTGTAAACACCTCATATTTTATCTGTGATTTAACACTTGTGCATCAGCATTAATAAATAGATAAGAACAACATATATCAGCCTTTTACAATTACCAAACAAATGACTGACTATCTATTGTCCACAGTGATTGGGCTGAATTCAATTTGAAAATGAGTTACAAAAAGATTTGGTTCAGTTGCATAATTTTGTCTCTACATTAATGCTTAACTTTTAATGGTAATAGTTTCAATGTAAAATCTGAAACGTTGGCTGTTTGGAGTACATCTATACTGAGCTCACAAAAAACAGCCCCACTAACATTGTTGACAAAACATTTCTGTTCATGCAGTGTATTTTTGCCTACTTCGGATTGTGTAAATATTTAGTGTTAAAATAGCTTTAAATTACTGAACAGAATGCGGACTAAGACTATACTGACCAATTACAGCCTATTTTTCACCTGTAGCTCATGCAGTGTGGATTGTGGACAGACTCACAAGGAGCTAATGTGCTTAAGGCTCCTTGTTGTAGAGTAACTCTCCTGTAATCTTTAAATCCTCTTCAAAAAACCCACATGTGTGAAATATGCTGAGCCTTGAGCATGTCAACCCAGGCATTTCATAGTGCCAAGGGTAGCCTTAGACCACCTGACACTACAAAATCTAGAATATAGAAGATTGGAAATACATTTTAGTGTTTAATGCACTGGTTTTAATATCCTGAATTAAATTACTGGTTACTGATGAATGAGTTTTGTGTTCTTGAATTAATGTGCTTGATTAAATTTGATGATTACTAAGGAACGTAGTTAAACAGTTGGCAGCTTTCTGGTTCCTTTAGATCAGCTGTTTGAAAATGGCACTAAAATCATCTAGGTTTTGAGTGCACCTCCCAGAAAACACACACAAACTATCTAGACATGTATACTTTGAATGCATCAAGACCTATGCATTCCACTCTGTACTGACATTGACATGTTGCAATCCAATATGGAAGTGTGCCATTGTGTCCCAAAGGAAGGTGTTCATTTTTTTATTTTTCACTGCTTACCTGCTGGTCAGGTACAACCTTAATAGCTTGATAAATTGCCAGAAATGCAGTGCAATGATGGCTGAGATTATTTTATTAGCTGTGGCCTAAATAGACTCATGCTGACAGCCTGGAAACATCAGTTAATCCCAAGAGAGTCTCTATAAAGCGGGGTGCATGCTCGCCCCGTCAAGTCGTGGCACAGTTCTGCCTCGTTTTTCCATAGTCCTGCCGAGCCATCCAAACACTACCACAGAAAGGGGCTGAGCACAACATCCAACCGCAACAATGAACGGTACAGAGGGAGATATGTTCTACGTGCCTATGTCCAATGCCACTGGCATTGTTAGGAGCCCGTACGACTATCCCCAGTACTACCTGGTGGCGCCATGGGCATACGCCTGCCTGGCCGCGTACATGTTCTTCCTGATTATCACTGGCTTCCCCGTCAACTTCCTCACTCTGTACGTCACCATCGAGCACAAGAAGTTGCGTACACCTCTCAACTACATTCTGCTGAACCTTGCCATTTCCGACCTCTTCATGGTGTTCGGTGGCTTCACCACAACGATGTACACCTCATTGCATGGCTACTTCGTTTTTGGACGCGTCGGCTGCAACCTCGAAGGATTCTTCGCGACCCTGGGTGGTGAAATGGGCCTTTGGTCCCTGGTGGTGCTTGCCTTTGAGAGGTGGATGGTCGTCTGTAAGCCTGTGAGCAACTTCCGCTTCGGAGAGAACCACGCCATCATGGGTGTTGTCTTCACCTGGTTCATGGCTTGCACCTGTGCCGTGCCTCCCCTGGTCGGCTGGTCCCGTTACATCCCCGAGGGCATGCAGTGCTCATGCGGAGTCGACTATTACACTCGTGCCCCAGGCTACAACAATGAGTCCTTCGTCATCTACATGTTTATCGTCCACTTCATTATTCCGCTCATCGTCATATTCTTCTGCTATGGCCGTCTTGTCTGCACCGTCAAAGAAGCCGCTGCCCAGCAGCAGGAGTCCGAGACCACCCAGAGGGCTGAGCGCGAGGTCACCCGCATGGTCGTCATCATGGTCATTGGCTTCTTGATTTGCTGGATCCCCTATGCCAGTGTGGCCTGGTATATTTTCACCCACCAGGGAAGCGAATTTGGGCCTGTCTTCATGACACTGCCAGCCTTCTTTGCCAAGACTGCTGCTGTCTACAACCCCTGCATCTACATCTGCATGAACAAGCAGTTCCGTCACTGCATGATCACCACCCTGTGCTGTGGCAAGAACCCCTTCGAGGAGGAAGAGGGCGCCTCCACTACTGCATCCAAGACCGAGGCTTCGTCTGTGTCTTCCAGCTCCGTCTCCCCTGCATAAACACTTGTCTGTGACACACGATAAGCGGTGACATGCACTGGGATTTGATGGCAACCGACGACACAGAGACCACAAAGTGTTCAGCCCAGGGAAATGAGCGACCACTACCACTTGCAGAAAAAAAGTCTGTCAGTTTTCCTTTTTTGTATTTTTACAAAACCCAATTGGTTCAACCAAAAGACAGTTTTGAGAGAGGACAGACTATGTCCCAGTTTCAGTACATCCAGCGAGTCCAGCGTAACGGTGCATAAGATTCTTTTTGTTTTTTTGATTTTTCTTCCTAAAATGCAGCAAAAGGAAAAATATCTTAACTCTCTTACTGTTGGACTCCTTATACTGGCTTTGTTGTGATTGTAGAGGCATGTATTCAAGGCAATGTAACAATAAAAAGCACTTTGCAAATGAAATTGCTGTTTATGTTTTGATTGAGCTGTGATGTTAATGAAATGTCGAATAAGTATTTTAAATTAATTAAAACTGATTTCTAATGAGAACTTTAATGTGGTGTATATATTCCCACCGATAATGTTAATCTATTAATTTTAATCATAATCAAGACAATATGGCAGAGTTTTAGAATCGAAAAAGTACATACATTCCTTCAACAGTTCACAGCACCATAATTATGGATATTATAACAGGCTCAATATGTTATTCAATTCAACTATACAAGCAGGGAAATCCTCACTGTCACCTTGGATTAAAAGCTTTGTGAAGGATGATTTTACAGATATCTATGGATGAATTAGGTAGGATCAGAACTGACGTGTTAATCCTGCTCTAGGTCAGAGTGGTGAAAATAGATTATGATTATGGATTGTTGCCTTTCACTGGTGTCTATGTAAATAGGGACACAAACACACAGCCTCACAAAACATTTGGAAACAATTTTGAGCATGAGGTAGTTGCTTATTTACATGCTTATCACTAGCATATTGACTGTTTATTAGTACTTATCAAGCACATATTAATGGATGACCATGTTTTATATCCCTTAACCTTACCACATAAACTTAACTATTACAAGCAACTACCTTACTTACTATTAACAAGTGGCAAATTAGGAGTTTACTGAGGGAAAAATCTTTAAGTTGGTAATAGTGACTCCTTAATGTTTCCAGATCTGACATTACATTTGTTGACATTAAAACATATTATGGTATATGCATATTTATGTTTTTGGTGTGCAGTTGAACAAAACAATTTTTTTATTAGAATTTATTACATTACAGATAATTTCACAGAGAAATTACCTGGACAGTATTATTGGCACATTCTAGATTAGAAGTAATGTAGTTGTAGATCAATGAGCGTGGACAAAAGAATGAAAACCAAGGAAGGTCTGAGAAGCTTAATTCAAATAAATATTAAAGCCATGTCTAAAGTGAAGGCAGTACATTCCAAAATCCCTCTTAAACAAATCAGACCAAGTGATACTTTTATTTTGTTAAACCACACCATCTCCATGTTTACAGAAATCTAAAGCTGCTTTCCAAGCCCTGCAGTCAAACTTCAGAATCAGAATTACATTTATTGCCAATTACTGTATGTATAGATGTACAAGGAATTGTTCTTGGTAAATTGGTGCTTGACAAAGATAAAATAAAAACAATAATAAATAATAGAACAATGACATGAGCAAATTCTAAAAAAACGACTAGTAAAAGCTATACAAAAAAGCATAGTGAGAGAAAAAAAATCTGAAAGAGAAAAATATGAAATACAAAATAAACATGAACATTAACTCTACATTTGTGCGGGATATATAAAGTGGGGGAGTGCAAATGTTCAAAGCTTAAACTTAAAATGTACACATGTGAAACAACACATGTGTTTGTGTATAGTTTAAAAAAATATATATATATAAACAAATAAGTCAAGTGTAAAGTCCATGGGCGTGATTAAGAAGCCCTGATGGGCCATGGGTATTGGTACAGTTGCAAGTATAAATAAACTGTTTTTGTGGCATGAGTCCTGGTTTTGATGAACCACAGTCAATCTCAAACGCCTGCTTCAGGGTCCTGGAAGTGTACAGGTCCTGAAGAGATGGAAGGTTGCATCCGATTTCCTTCTCAGCAGTGCAGATGACTCATTGCAGTCGGCCTTTGTGCTTGGCAGTGGCAGCAGCATACCAGATGGTGATGGAGATGGTGAGAAAGAACCAGAAAGGTCAATCTCCCACCTATAGGTAGACTCATCCCCATCAGAGATAAACCCAATGGGGTTATTGCAAGTACTACTTCAGTAGTTTCACTCATGACTGGAGGTGCAGCTGTTGGTGTACATGGAGAAGAGGAGAGGAGAAAGAACACAGCCTTGAGGGGAGCCAGTACTGATGGTTCTGGGGTCAGAAACATGTTTTCCCATCCTCACATGCTGTTTCCTGTCAGACAGCAAGTATATGATCCACCTACAGGTGGAATCAGGTACATTCAGCAGGCAGAGTTTGTCCTGTAGCAGAGCTGGTATGATTGTATTGAACGCAGAGCTGAAGTCCACAAACACGATCCTGGCATAGGCTCCTGAGGAGTCAAGTCAAGTCACCTTTATTTATATAGCACTTTAAACAAAATACATTGCGTCAAAGCAACTGAACAACATTCATTAGAAAAACAGTGCGTCAATAATGCAAAATGACAGTTAAAGGCAGTTCATCATTGAATTCACTGATGTCATCTCTGTTCAGTTTAAAAAGTGTCTGTGCATTTATTTGCAATCAAGTCAATGATATTGCTGTAGATGAAGTGACCCCAACTAAGCAAGCCAGAGGCGACAGCGGCAAGGAACTGAAACTCCATCAGTGACAGAATGGAGAAAAAAAACCTTGGGAGGGGCAGGTTGTCCAGGAGAGGGTCTGTGATGGATTTGAGGTGGGACAACACAAGGCTCTAGAATAACATCATTACTACAGATGTCAGGGCGACAGGTCTGTAGTCAACCCAAAAATGGATTGGGTGTTTTTTTCTTCATCAGACAGCATGTGTCTTACAGCAGGACAATGATAGCATTCCAGTCCAGTGTCCTAAAGCAGTCTAGATCTATATCTTATTGAAATCTTGTGGAAAAAAAGCAGTTATGAAAAATAAAGAAGAACACAAGTTTTGCATCTAATGGCTGGCTTTTAAAGAAGGAACCAAAAATTCAAGAAAAGCAGTAATACAATGTCACGGCAAGGATCCAATGAGGCACGGAGATAGAACCAATTGCAGTTAAGTCGTTTATTTAGGGATAATCCAAAGGGGTAAACAGTCCAGGCAGGGGTCAAAACCAAACATAATCCAAAACATAACAAGAACAAGACACGAACACTAGGCAAGGCAAGGATGACGGACATGAAATAACTGTAACATTAAACAAGGACTCCGTAACACAGACTAAGACAGACCGGGTATAAATAGACAGAAGGATAATGAGGGAACGGGAGAAAGGTGGGGGACAATCAATTACACAACAAGGAGGAAGGTGACCAAATAATAAGGGAACAGGAAGTGATCTGGTGACAGACACCGTGAAAAAGGAGGACATCTAGTGGAACCCCAGGGAACAACAACTCAGACACTGTGACAGTACCCCCCTCTACGGAGCGGCTCCCAGACGCTCCATGACAAGACACAACACAGAGACCAGGAGGGAGGCTTGCAGGTGGAGGCTCAGGGGGAGGGACGGAGGGCCGGAAAAGAAAAACATGGGCAACAAACACCAGGAATGTAAACATAAAACGGGGAGACCAGGAGGGAGGAGGACCGGAGGAGGTTCAGGGGGAGGGACGGAGGGCCAGATTAACTGAGGGGCACAGGCAGACACATAACAAAAACACAAAACAGAAGTCCATGAAGGACATAATGTGGCGTCCACCAGGGCGGAGCAGAAGACCACCACAGCCATGTGGTCGAAGCCAGAGCCCTCCAGGGCGGAGCGGAAGACCACCACAACTGTGTGGTCAGGGTGGAAGCCCCCCAGGGTGGAGCAGAAGACCACCACGTCCTTGTGGTCACCGCCAGAGTCCCCCAGGGTGGAGCGGATAACCACCACGTCTTTGTGGTCAAGGCCGGAGTCCACCAGGGCGGAGCGGAAGACCACCACAGCCATGTGGTCGAAGCCAGAGCCCTCCAGGGTGGAGCGGAAGACCACCACAACTGTGTGGTCAGGGTGGAAGCCCCCCAGAGCAGAGCGGAAGACCACCACATCTTTGTGGTCGAGGCCGGAGTCCACCAGGGTGGAGCAGAAGACCACCACAGCCATGTGGTCAGGGCGAGGGCCCCCCAGATCAAAGCGGAAGACCACCATAGCCATGTGGTCAGAACAAGAGCCCCCCAAGGTCGGAGCTGACCTCTGTGCGGCCGAACCAACGGGTCTACGAAACTCCGGTAATCCCCTGGTGTCTTTACTGGACTCCAGAAGATCGGTGACTAGCCCTGACTCTGGAGGGTCAGCGGTGACTAGCCCTGACTCTGGAGGGAAGCGGGAAGACCACCATAGCCATGTGGTCAGAACAAGAGCCCCCCAAGGTCGGAGCTGACCTCTGTGCGGCCGAACCAACGGGTCTACGAAACTCCGGTAATCCCCTGGTGTCTTTACTGGACTCCAGAAGATCGGTGACTAGCCCTGACTCTGGAGGGTCAGCGGTGACTAGCCCTGACTCTGGAGGGTCAGCGGTGACTAGCCCTGACTCTGGAGGGTCAGTGGTGACTAGCCTTGACTTCGGAGAGTCCACCGGAACCTGACTCGACTCCGGAGAGTCCACCGGAACCTGACTCGACTCCGGAGAGTCCACCGGAACCTGACTCGACTCCAGAGAGTCCATGGGAATCTGACTCGACTCTGTAGAGTTCACGGGAACATGACTCGACTCAGAACTGTCTGTGGAAACCTGAGGCACCTCGGCTTCGGGCACTGCCTCTGGAATGGCCTCGGGCACCGCCTCGGCCTCTGGATCAGCCTCGGGCACCGTATTGGGAACGACCTCGGGCACCACCTCGGTCACGGCATCAGGCACTGCCTCGGCATCGGCCACCACCTCGGCCTCTGGATCAGCATCGGGCACCGCCTCGGCCTCGGGCACTGCCTCGGCATCGGGTACCACCTCGGCCTCCGAAACAGCATCGGGCACCGCCTCGACCTCCGGAACAGCCTCGGTCACTGCATCGGTCACTGCATCGGGAACGACCTCGGGCACCGCCTCGGGGACGGCAGCGGCCCGCTCGGGAACGTCCTCCTGGACGGCAGCGGCCCACTGGGGAACGTTCTCCAGTCTTTGAGGAACGGTAGAAGCCTATCTCCTCGTCCTCCGCTCTCTACGATGGCGAGTCAGTGGCACCTTGACTGGCGACTCAGACGTTGAGTCGGCCATCTTGTGCTGTGGCTCTAAGCTGGCGACCATCTTGTGCTGTGGTGCTAGGCTGGTGGCCATCTTGGGCTGTGGCGCTAGGCTGGCGGCCATCTTGGGCTGTGGCGCTAGGCTGGCGGCCATCCTGTACTGCGGCGCTGGACTGGCGGCCATCTTGTACTGTGGCGCTGGACCGGTGGCCAATTTGGGCATTGGCGCTGGGTTAGTGGCTCTCTTGTGCTGTGGCGCTGGGCTGACAGTTATCTTGTGCTGTGGTGCTGGATTGGCGGCCATCTTGGGTTGTGGCGCTGGCTCAGTAGCTTTGACGTGAACAGTCTTGGGAACTTCTAGGATCTGTGACAGCCTGGAGAAATACTCCAAGAATGAGTCAGCGGCCATCTTGGGCGTAGGCTCTGAGCTGGTGGCCATCTGGTACTGTGGTGTGAGGCTGGCCTCCATCTTTCCTCGTTGTGCGGGGTTGGCGGCCATCTTGTGCTGCGGCGCGGGGCTGGCGGCCATCTTGTGTTGTGGCGCTGGGCTGGTGGCCATCTTGTGCTGTGGCGCTGGGCTGGCGGCCATTTTGCTTCGTGGTGCTAGGTTGGTGGCAATGCACCGCAGCAGCGCTGGGTTGGCGTCCATTCTGCCTCTTGGCGCTGATCTAGCGGCCATCATGGGCAGTGGCGCCACCATGGCGGGCGTGCGCTTTCTCTCAGCTCTCCGCTCGCCATGGTGAGACTCTGGCTCTGACCCATTCCACAGGGGCCCCGGGTCAAAGGGAGGCCATGGTTGAGAGCGATGCTGAATCTCCTCTCGACCACTCCCTCCTCGGCGACCTCCCCTGGTCCCCCGAAAAATCACCAGACGAGTTCCCTCAAACCCGCCTCTCTCCTGCTCTGTGGCTGGGGATGAGATATGGGCAGACATACCGCTGGTTCTCGTGTTAACGGAGTCCTTCTGTCACGGCAAGAATCCAATGAGGCAGGAAGATAGAACCAATTGCAGGTAAGTTGTTTATTTAGGGATAATCCAAAGGGGTAAACAGTCCAGGCAGGGGTCAAAACCAAACACAATCCAAAACATAACAAGAACAAGACACGAACACTAGGCAAGGCAAGGATGACAGACATGAAATAAATGAAACATTAAACATGGACTCCGTAACACAGACTAAGACAGACTGGGTATAAATATACAGATGGATAATAAGGGAACGGGAGAAAGGTGGGGGACAATCAATTACACAACAAGAAGGAAGGTGACCAAATAAGGGAACAGGAAGTGATCTGGTGACAGACACCGTGAGAAAGGAGGACATCTAGTGGAACCCCAGGGAACAACAACCCAGACACTGTGACATACAAGAATCAAAGACTACCATGTTTTAAGAAACAAAAAATAACTGATAGCACCCATAGCTATTCAACTTGTTTTGCAATACAAAAGTATTTATTGTATCTGTTTCTGTAAAAGTGAGAGACTTCTGATTCATTCGCTGTTATGTGTAAATAACTAGAAGACTTGCAGTAAATGGTAAAACTATAGTAATATAACTTTTTTCAATATCAAGCATTATATCATTCATTCATTTTCATTCACTTTATTTATAGAGCACTTTACAACTACACCTGCAGACCAAAGGTATAATTAGGTAAACAGGAACCAGGAACACTTCCCATAACACCAGATGTACTTACTACTTCATTAGAAGAATGGCATCTACTCTAGTATAAGTCTGTTTATCTCTTATTCCGAGGTCACCGTAGGCACCAAGACCACAGGAAACAGATGATATTTCTGCACAATCTGACTTTGCTGTAGCCTGGAATTGAACTGCTTGTTGACAGAATGATTGTACAGATAATATTTAAACTGAACTGAGATGTAACCAACAGTTGTTGGTAATTTGTTGTGTAGCATGCCCGACGCCGCATCCAATGTAGACAGCACTGCTTTTGTTAACACACAGCTCGTAGAAACGGGCCTGGCAGCTCACGCCAATTCTAGACACGGTGAAAGTTTCCTGATTGTGACGGAAGGCCGAATTTACATGACACATTATAAATGAGCATAGTCTGCGATAGATACAGTGCCAAAAAGAAGAGAAGAGGATAAAGACAGAGGTAAAGAGATGTAGTGAAAGAACAATTTATTGCATAGGAGTAAAATACTATAATTTCATGGCAGTTATTTTTACCTTAAACTTACTGTTAGCACTTGTTCTGAGTTCTGAGTCCCCAGACTGTGATTTTGTACAATCATGTCAGTTTTAAGACGCATTTTTTATTATCACTTTTTTGTTAATGTTTTACTCTGCAGTTTTGGGGGGATACAGTACAGGCCAAAAGTTTGGAAACATTACTATTTTTAATGTTTTTGAAAGAAGTTTCTTCTGCTCATCAAGCCTGCGTGTATTTGATCAAAAATACAGAAAAAATGTAATATTGTGATATATTATTACAATTTAAAATAATTTGTTTTCAATTTATTATACTTTAAATTATCATTTATTTCTGTGATGCAAAGCTGAATTTTCAGCATCATTACTCCATTCTTCAGTGTCACATGTGACATCCAGTCTATCACATGATCCTTTAGAAATCATTCTAATATGATGATTTATTATGAGTGTTGGAAACAGTTCTGCTGTAATGTGTGTGTGTGTGTGTGTGTGTATATATATATATATATATTGTCACGAGACAAAGAAGCACACGACGAGCGAGTGAGTGAAAAATATCCCCGAAGGGTGGATTTTATTGAGAGTGCCAGTGAGGAAGTGTCGAAAGTGCGGGTCTTCGTGTCCGTGTCCTTGTATCCCTCTTGTGCGCGTGCCTGTGCTGTGCCGGTGTCACCGTGGTTCGACGGGGCTGCGGCTTAAGGGCTGCTTTCTGCGGGGAAAAGAACAAAGAGTCACTTCCTGGCATGGAGACGTTGCTTCCCTTCTTCCTCCTCTGCCGCATCTTTATAGCCCGCTTGATGAGCCGCAGCTGGGCTTGCTCAGTGGCTGATGAGCGGGGACAGGTGCGGCGTGTCGGTTGCCAGGGCGACGCTGATGAGGACTCGGGACACTTGTCACACTCCCCCCCCCTAAGCGTCGTCCTGTGTCTGCGGGAGAATGGGGAGAGAGGGTAGGGGTGGGGAGTGGAGCCTGACAGACCTGCGAAAGCTGCCCACATCCTGGAAAGGCCGTCGGCGTTGGCGTTGGCCGTCCCCGCCCGATGTTGTATGGTGAAGTGGAAGTCCTGGAGCGCTAGGAACCACCGGGTCACCCTGGCATTTGTGTCCTTAGCCCGTGCCATCCACTGTAATGGGGCGTGATCCGTGAGGAGGGTGAACCGGCGGCCGAGGAGGTAATACCGCAGCTCCAGGACTGCCCACTTGATGGCCAACGCCTCCTTCTCGACGGCCGCGTACCGCGTCTCAGCGGGGGACAGCTTTCGGCTGATGTAGATCACCGGGTGTTCCTCACCGTCGTGGACCTGGGAGAGGACGGCTCCCAACCCGGTGTCTGATGCGTCCGTCTGCAGCAGGAAGGGGCAGCTGAAGTCGGGGGCGTGCAGGACTGGTTCGGAGGTGAGGGCCATCTTCACCTGCTGGAACGCCTTCTCCGCCTCCGGGCTCCAGGGAATCTTCTCGGGCTGCCCCTTCCTGGTCAGGTCTGTCAGGGGAGATGCTAAGGAGGAGAAGTTAGGTATGAAACACCGGTAATATCCCGCCAACCCCAAAAAGGCTCGTACCTGGGTTTTCGTTGAGGGCTTCGGTGCGGACAGGATGGCCTCCACTTTCTTCTCCTGCGGCCTAATGAGGCCGCGACCGACCTGGAAACCCAGGTACTTGGCTTCTGACAGCGCTAGGTGACACTTGCGGGGGTTGGCGGTTAGTCCCGCCCGGCGCAGCTCCAACAGCACCCTCCGGAGCCGCTCTAAATGCTCTCCCCAGGTCTCCGAGTGGACTACCACATCGTCCAGATAGGCTGCGGCGTAGGACATATGGGGCCGCAGCAGGATGTCCATCATGCGCTGGAAGGTGGCAGGGGCCCCGTGTAGGCCGAAGGGAAGGACCCGGTATTGCCAGTGGCCACTGGGGGTAGAGAAGGCGGTTTTTGCTTTGGCTTCCTTAGTCAGGGGGACCTGCCAATATCCTTTCGTGAGGTCTAGTGTAGAGATGAACCGGGCTCTTCCCAGGCGGTCGAGCAGCTCATCCACACGGGGCATGGGGTAGCCGTCGAACTCGGAGACCTCATTTAGGCGGCGGAAGTCGTTGCAAAACCGGAGGGTGCCGTCGGGCTTCGGGACCATGACGATGGGGCTTGACCAGGGACTCCGAGATGGTTCGATCACACCTAACCTCAACATCTCCTGCACCTCCTCCTCGATGGCGTGTCGCCGAGCCTCCGGGACTCGATAGGGCCGCTGCCGGACGATGACTCCAGGTGGTGTCCTCACATCGTGCTCGACGACCTTGGTCCTTCCGGGCCGGGGGGAGAACACATCGGAGAACTGACCGACTAGGTGTTGCAGCTCCGCCTTCTGGGCCGCGGAGAGGTGTGGATTGACATCTACAACCACGGGAGTAGAGGCGGTGAGGGCCGCAAGTTGGGGTCCGGTCCCCACCCAGCGTTTCAAGAGGTTGACGTGGTATAATTGTTCGGGTCGACGCCGTCCAGGTTGTCTGACCCTGTAGGTGACGGGCCCTACTCTCTCCAGTACCGTGTACGGGCCTTGCCATCTTGCCAGGAATTTACAGGCTGAGGTGGGGACCAGGACCATTACGTGGTCTCCTGGCTGGAACTCCCGTGGTTGGGCGGCCCGATCGAAGTGGCGCTGCTGGGCTTGCTGGGCCTTGGTCAGGTGCTCCCGGACTAGTGGCATGACCCTGTCGACTCGCTCCCGCATCTGGCGGACGTGTTCAACCGTCGTCCTGAGGTTGACTGGTTGTTGCTCCCAGGCCTCTTTAGCCACGTCGAGAAGCCCTCGGGGTTGGCGGCCAAACAGAAGCTCGAACGGGGTGAAGCCCGTGGATGCCTGGGGGACCTCCCGGATGCCGAAGAGGACGTAAGGTATCAGCTGGTCCCAGTCTCGTCGGTCCTCGGCCGCCACCCGTCGCAACATCTGCTTCAAGGTTTGATTAAACCTCTCGACGAGGCCGTCGGTCTGGGGGTGGTAGACGGACGTCCGGAGTTGTTTCACTTTCATGAGTCGACAGAGGTCAGCCATTAGCCGGGACATGAAGGGCGTCCCTTGGTCGGTCAGTATCTCTGCCGGTATGCCGACCCGGCTACATAGGAGGAAGAGCTCCTGGGCGATGGCCTTTGCGGTGGCTTTGCGGAGAGGGATAGCTTCGGGGTAGCGGGTGGCATAGTCGACGATGACCAGGATGTGTTCATGCCCCCGGGCGGACTTCGGCAGCGGCCCAACGAGATCCATCCCGATGCGCTCGAAGGGCACCTCGATGATGGGTAATGGAATCAGCGGGCTGGGGGGAGGTGTGTGTGGTGAGGTCCTCTGGCAGATCGGGCAGGCTTGGCAGAACCGTTTCACATCGGCGTCCAGGCCCGGCCAATGGAAACGGTCCCGGATCCGCTGGATGGTGTTCTGGGCCCCAAGATGACCCGCCATCGGGTGAGCGTGTGCCAGTTCCATCACCGTTCCTATCTTGCTGCGGGGCACTACGAGCAGAAGCTTCTCCTCCCCCCTCCGCTGGGCGGCACAATAGAGCAGGCCATTCCGGATGACGAAGTGAGGGATGGGATGAGGTGCTGGTTGGAGATCCTCTCCTTCCGCAACCCTCACTTGAGACCAGCAGTTCTTCAGGCGATCATCCTCGTGCTGCTCCTTCGCGAAAGCCCCACCTCCTGCCACCTGCTGAAACACATCAAAATATAGGTCAGAATTTTGGGAGGGGGGCTCACCTTCTCGAGGGCTGTCCGATGTCAGCAGCACGGGATGTCGAGGAGGTCCCTTTGCTGGCCTCCGGCGTCGGCGGTTCCCGGTCGAGCTGGCAGGCTGTGCGGCTGCGGCGAGCAGACGGTCGAACCCCGGCCAATCTCTCCCGAGGAGGACGGGGACGGGCAGGTCCTTCACGATCCCTACTTCCAATGACCAGGTTCCCGGGGCAGCGGTTATGGCGACTCGCCGAGTGGGGACCCGTCTGGTATCGCCGTGGACGCACGTGATGGCCATCCGGGCCTTGGCTCCTGACCGTGGAGGGAGGACGGTGGGCCGCATCAATGTAATGGAGCTCCCGGAATCCAGCAGCGCCGAGAACGGGCGGCCATTGACGGCGACTTCGGCCCGAGTCGCCCCAGCTGGGGGGTCGTGAACGGCACAGCCTGCCAGCCAAGCGCGTCCTGGGGAGCGTGGTGGTTCCGTTGGCATGGGCTCGTCCTGGGGACCGGGAACCGCTGGCCTGCTCATGTGCCGCGAGGTGCCCTCCGGCGTGCGTCGCTCCTGGACCACCCTTCGGGGAAAAGGCGGCGCTCGCTCCCCAGCCTCCCGGTGGTAGGCGGCATCCGCCAGCTCAATGGCCTCGATCACTTCATCCACACTGGAGGGGTTCCGCATGCCTACCGCCTGGCGGATGGATCGGGGCAAGGCGCGAAGAAGGCGGTCGACGGCCACGCGCTCCGCCACCTGGTGCGCGCTGGGATCCCCGGCCAACAGCCAATGATGCGCCAACCTGGTGAGTTCCGCTGCCTGTGCGCGAGCGGGCAATCGGGGTCGATATTCCCAATCGTGGAACTGTTGGGCCGCACATATCGGGGACAGACCCACGCGGCCGAGGAGTTCTTTCTTTAATTCATCATATGAAGCCCTTCGGTTGGGAGTCAAAGAATAATAGGCCCGCTGTGCTTCCCCCGTCAGGAGCGGGGCGAGGAGATGTGCCCATTCATCCATGGGCCAGACTTCGCGCACGGCTGTGGCCTCAAACATCTGCAGGTACAGCTCGACGTCATCACTCGCCGTCATCCGGGGCACGAGCTGCGCGGCTTGGACGCGGGGATCAGGCAGCGGAGCGCGCTGGGCGGTGGCAGTGCGAAGCGCGGCGAGCTCCCGTTCAGTTTCCCCTTGCCGCGCGGCCATGTGTTCAACAATTTGTTGCTGGCGGATGCTCACCTCGGTGAGGTGTTTGAGCAGTTCTTCCATCACGGGGGAGGAGCTGCCGCCTGCACACAAAAAAAAGAAAAGAAAAAAAACACAACGGTGAACGGGGGAAAAAACTCACAATTTTGGTGATCGCTGTCGGTGCTTCTTTCAATTTGCTGCCTGCATTCTCCACCAAATTGTCACGAGACAAAGAAGCACACGACGAGCGAGTGAGTGAAAAATATCCCCGAAGGGTGGATTTTATTGAGAGTGCCAGTGAGGAAGTGTCGAAAGTGCGGGTCTTCGTGTCCGTGTCCTTGTATCCCTCTTGTGCGCGTGCCTGTGCTGTGCCGGTGTCACCGTGGTTCGACGGGGCTGCGGCTTAAGGGCTGCTTTCTGCGGGGAAAAGAACAAAGAGTCACTTCCTGGCATGGAGACGTTGCTTCCCTTCTTCCTCCTCTGCCGCATCTTTATAGCCCGCTTGATGAGCCGCAGCTGGGCTTGCTCAGTGGCTGATGAGCGGGGACAGGTGCGGCGTGTCGGTTGCCAGGGCGACGCTGATGAGGACTCGGGACACTTGTCACAATATATATATATATATATATAATCAACATGATGTAACATGAATACAGCTGGAGATGGTGCATTCATGAACCGTGACAGTTTTATAGAGCTTTCATAGGCCATGTCCCAAATGGCACCTTAAACCCTTGCAGCCTTCCTCTGAGTCCACACTTTCGTGCCATAATGCTGATTTGACTGTTAGGTAAAAGTCTTAACGAAAAATAGAGCATCAACAAGTGTTGACATTTCCCAACATCACACCATTAATGACTTTATGAACTACTTTACTTCTAATATCAAAACTATTAGAGATAAACTTGTAACCATTCAGCCGTCAGCTACAGTATCACATCAGACAGTGCACTATAGATCCCTGAGGAACAGTTCCATTCATTCTCTACCATAGGAGAGGAAGATTTGTATTTTATTTATTTATTTATTTGATAGGGACAATGCTCATTGATCAACAGACAAATCACTTTCTTTAAACAAGCCATAGTTAAATACAAGTGCTATTTTGCATCTGCTGTCACCTAGGCAGATCTTAAGATGTACCCTAAAAATACAAAAGTAGAAAATACACTATAAATTTAATAAACACAATAGCAATGTAATAAATACAGCACACATTTTAAAACAATATAAACATACCCCCAAACAGACAATATATTGCTCACCTCACCTAGCCCTCAACTTAATTACAGTATACGTGAATACAATATAAATAAGTATGTTCATGGACTTAAATATTTGGTGTATGGTTACAATTATAATTTTCCCTAAGCCAAACTTTTAAGCTGTTTTTTTTTTTTTTTTTTTTTAAAGAGGAAAGACTATTACACTCCCTTAACTCATTAGGGAGACAATTCCAAAAAATCATAAATCTGACAGAAAAGGCTGTGATTCCAATCCTACTTCATCTATATTGAACTATGCAGTCCCCTTTGGTGGTTGCTCTGGTTACTCTAGTGACCTTGTCTTTCTGTTTTATATACTGGCACAGTAGTGGGGGAGCAAGCCCACGGAGAACCTTAAAGACAAGACAGGCATCAGCAAAGTGTTTATAGTTTTCAAAGCTAAACATGTTGTGTTTTTTGATTATGTGGCAATGATGGTAACTATTACCCTTACTGTCCAATGTCTTTAATGCTTGTTCATAAAGTGACTCCAATGGTTGCAATATTGTTTTATTGGCTTGCGACCAGCTGGTTAAACAGTAAGAAAAATTTGAAAAGATCATTGCATGCAAGAAGAGCTTTGCGGCCTTCATTGATAGGTATGGTCTTATGTTCTTAAAATTTGCCAGATTGAATTGCATAATTGAATTGAATAATTCCCAGATATTTAAAGTCAGATATCACTCTAACCTTCTCTTGATTAACAATTACCTCAGGGTCATAAGTCACAGTAGTTTGTTTGGTAAAATACATACATACTGTTTTACTTATGTTCAGGTGTAAGAATAAATTAGTTAGCCATATGGATACCTTACTCATGGTCAGTTGGTGTGCAGCTTGTTGTTTATTTTTAGCATGCACATAGAGGACTGTGTCATCTGCATGCATTTGTAAATGTACAGATGGACAAACGGTGGGAAGTTCATTTATATAGAGACTGAACAGAAGGGGGCCCAGTATAGATCCTTGAGGGACACCTATTTTACAATTTAGCTTTGTAGATTGAGTATTGTTAATGTGTGTTCTTTGTTTTCTTCCAGTTAAATATGATTTAATCCATTTAATTTTATTTCCACAAAAATTAAAATATGATAATTTTGACCAAAGAACGTCATGATCAACGGTGTCGAATGCTTTTTTGAAATATAAAAATATTGCACCCACCACACCTCCTTTATCTAAATTCATTTTGATATTCTCAATAAAAAAGCAGTTGGCTGTTCCTGTGGAGTGATTATTTTGAAAGCCAAACTGCATTGTATGTAGTGTTTTATGACCTTTACTAAGATGAGTAGTCAGTTGTTTCGCCACCTATTTCTCTGCTACCTTGGATATTACAGGTAGTATACTGATAGGCCTATAGTTCTCCACCAGAGTTTTATCACCGGCCTTGAAAATGGGGGTTACCACAGCTGTTTTCCAGGAGCTTGGGAAAATACATAGTTTAATTGACAAATTGATTAAATGTGTAAGAGGTTTAATTAAAGACTGTTTATAAGTTTAAAAAAATAGGCATCGGCATCTTAAGCTTTTGAGTTCCTTATTGAATTTATGGTATTCTCTACCTCAAGTTCACTCATTTCCTCAATTCTAAAAACAGGTTTATCAATATCTATAGGAATGGTTACTATATTGCTAACATTGCAATTCTGTGCCAATTCCTCAACTGATTGGATGAAAAAAATTATTAAAAGTGCTTGCTATAATGTTGTCTTCTCTGATTATGATTCCATTTAATTTCAGTTCAAGTGCCGGTGTGCAGTGCTGAGTATCTTTCCCAATTAATTTATTAAGATTGTTCCATATTAGTTAGCCATATTACTTCTTGAGAGAGGCTGGACTCTCTACCACTCTGGAGTTGCCCATGGTGAGAGGCGGAGGGCTGGAGTGGGTTTGCTAATAGCCCCCCAGCTCAGCCGCCATGTGTTGGAGTTTACCCCGGTGAACGAGAGGGTCGCTTCCCTGCGCCTTCGAGTCAGGGATAGGTCTCTCACTGTCGTTTGTGCCTACGGGCCGAACGGCAGTGTGGACTACCCGGCCTTCTTGGAGTCTCTGGGAGGGGTGCTGGAAAGTGCTCCGACTGGAGACTCCGTCGTTCTACTGGGGGACTTCAACGCTCACGTGGGCAGTGACAGTGACACCTGGAGGGGCGTGATTGGGAGGAACGGCCCCCCTGACCTGAACCCGAGCGGTGTTCTGTTATTGGATTTCTGTGCTAACCACGGTTTGTCCATAACGAACACCATGTTCAAGCATAAGGGTGTCCATCAGTGCACGTGGCACCAGGACACCCTTGGCCGGAGGTCGATGATCGACTTTGTGGTCGTGTCATCAGACCTTCGGCCATATGTCTTGGACACTCGGGTGAAGAGAGGGGCGGAGCTGTCAACTGATCACCACCTGGTGGTGAGTTGGATCCGATGGCGGGGGAGGAAGCTGGACAGACTCGGCAGACCCAAACGTACTGTTGAGGGTCTGTTGGGAACGTTTGGCCGAGCCCCCTGTCAGAGAGATTTTCAACTCCCACCTCCGGCAGAGCTTCGACCAGATCCCGAGGGAGTCTGGAGATATTGAGTCCGAGTGGACCATGTTCTCCACCTCCATTGTCACTGCGGCTGCTCGGAGCTGTGGCCGTAAGGTCTCCGGTGCCTGTCGAGGCGGCAATCCCCGAACCCGGTGGTGGACACCGGAAGTAAGGGATGCTGTCAAGCTGAAGAAGGAGTCCTATCGGGCCTGGATGGCTTGTGGGACTCCGGAGGCAGCTGACAGGTACCGGCAGGCCAAGCGGACTGCAGCCCGGGTAGTCGTGGAGGCAAAAACTCGGGCCTGGGAGGAGTTTGGTGAGGCCATGGAGAAGGACTATCGGTTGGCCTCGAAGAGATTCTGGCAAACTGTTCGACGCCTCAGGAGGGGGAAGCAGTGCCCTACCAACACTGTTTACAGTAGAGATGGGCACCTGTTGACCTCAACTGGGGATATCGTCGGGCGGTGGAAGGAATACTTCGAGGATCTTCTCAATCCCACCGACTTGTGTTCCGTTGAGGAAGCAGTGGCTGGGGACTCGGAGGGGCACTCGTCCATCACCCGGGCTGAAGTCATCGAGGTAGTTAAAAAGCTCCTCGGTGGCAAGGCACCGGGGGTGGACGAGATCCGCCCCGAGTACCTCAAGTCTCTGGATGTTGTGGGGCTGTCTTGGCTGGCACGCCTCTGCAACATCGCATGGCGGTTGGGGACAGTACCTCTGGACTGGCAGACCGGGGTGGTGGTCCCTCTTTTCAAGAAGGGGGACCGGAGAGTGTGTTCCAACTATAGGGGGATCACACTTCTCAGCCTCCCTGGGAAAGTCTATGCCAGGGTACTGGAGAGGAGAATTCGGCCGATAGTGGAACCTCGGATCCAGGAGGAACAGTGTGGTTTTCGTCCCGGTCGTGGAACACTGGACCAGCTCTATACCCTTTCCAGGGTGCTGGAGGGTTCATGGGAGTTTGCCCAACCAGTCCACATGTGTTTTGTGGACTTGGAGAAGGCATTCGACCGTGTTCCTCGCGACATCCTGTGGAGGGTGCTCCGGGAGTATGGGGTCGGCGGCTCCCTACTTAGGGCTGTTCGGTCCCTGTACGACCGGAGCAAGAGCTTGGTTCGCATTGCCGGCAGTAAGTCAGACCTGTTCCTGGTGCATGTTGGACTCCGGCAGGGCTGCCCTTTGTCACCGGTTCTGTTCATAATTTTTATGGACAGAATTTCTAGGCACAGCCAAGGGCCGGAGAGTGTCTGGTTTGGGGACCATACGATTTCATCGCTGCTTTTTGCGGATGATGTTGTCGTGTTGGCATCCTCAGACCAGGACCTTCAGTGTGCATTGGGACGGTTTGCAGCCGAGTGTGAATCGGCTGGGATGAGAATCAGCACCTCCAAGTCCGAGGCCATGGTTCTCAGTCGGAAAAGGGTGGATTGCCCACTTCAGGTTGGTGGAGAGTTCCTGCCTCAAGTGGAGGAGTTCAGGTATCTTGGAGTCTTGTTCACGAGTGAGGGAAGGATGGAACGTGAGATTGACAGACGGATCGGTGCAGCTTCTGCAGTAATGCGGTCGCTGTACCGGTCTGCCGTGGTGAAGAAGGAGCTGAGCTGTAAGGCAAAGCTCTCGATTTACCGGTCAATCTACGTTCCTACTCTCACCTATGGTCATGAGCTGTGGGTCATGACCGAAAGGACAAGATCCCGGATACAGGCGGCCGAAATGAGCTTTCTCCGTCGGGTGGCTGGGCGCTCCCTTAGAGATAGGGTGAGAAGCTCGGTCACTCGGGAGGAGCTCAGAGTAGAGCCATTGCTCCTCCACATCGAGAGGAGCCAGCTGAGGTGGCTCGGGCATCTATTTCGGATGCCTCCTGGACGCCTTCCCAGGGAGGTGTTCCAGGCACGTCTCACCGGGAGGAGGCCCCGGGGAAGACCTAGGACACGCTGGAGGGACTATGTCTCCCGGCTGGCCTGGGAACGCCTCGGGGTCCCCCCGGAAGAGCTGGAAGAAGTGGCTAGGGAGAGGGAAGTCTGGGCGTCTCTGCTTAGACTGTTGCCCCCGCGACCCGGCCCCGGATAAGCGGAAGATGATGGATGGATGGATGGATGGATGTTCCATATTAATTTCCCATCTCCCTTTGTATCATTAATTACTTTTATATAAAAATCTTCTTTGGCTTTTCTTATATTCCTTACTACTCTATTTCTGAGGAATGTATAACTATACCAGTCACTTCTGAGTCCTGATTTAAGTGCAACCTTAAGTAAGGAATCTCTGTCGCTCATCTGTTTCCAGAGAGCCTCATTGAGCCAAGGTGGATAATTTTTCTGTCTTTGTCTTTGTGTCATTCTGCTGCTGTATGATGATATTATAGTATTAACAATGCTTGAAAACATGTTGCAGCTGCTCTCTATATCTTCAATAGCCTAAAGGTCAGTCCAGTCTATATCATTTAAAGCAGATTTGAATTTGTCCATATCATTTTTAGGAATCCTCAAATTATATTGTTTCACTGTGGTTGTGATCTTGAAACGTTTTTTGGTGAGTTTCCTTCCCAGTAGTGTTATATTATGGTCAGATAAACCTGTTAATAAATTATATGATTTTGTTATCCTTTCTATAATAATTTTTGCCTATTTGTAAACATTAAGTCAATTTGCATCTGGGAGGAGTGAGTGATTCGGACTATATGTTTTAACATCCATTTCAACATCAACACAAATACATTAAACACAAAACTTTTATTTTTCACCTTAATTAAAACAAATTCTGGTAACACTTCACACTCAGGATAACATTATTAATACAACTGGTTGTGCTTTTTGGAAAGGGGTGCGCCATTCAGGGGCGGACTGGGACCAAAAAGTTGCCCTGGACTTTCTGGCCCACAGCAGCCCACCACATGATAATGCAAACGCTCCTGTTTTGATGTAATTTATTAATTTAATAAATAAGTAAACAGTTTGGGGATTTTAACCAATAGGGCAACTGATCCTCCGTAAAAAAAAAAAAAAGAAAAAAAAAAAAGAACAGCAGCTGTTCATTTTGCGACTCCTATTGAGCAATACATGCTCATCAGGACACAAAAATTCTCCTAGAACTCACACTTTGCATTCAGTTAGCAGATCCATACAAATCATGCATGAAATTGAAGTTTATAAACTCAAACGATAGCTTTATGTGCTTTACAGATGAACTTGAAGTCTTTATTCAGTCAAGATGTTCAATAATAGATCATCTTTGGCTCGGTAATACAAGTTCATGGTCCGATTAGTGAACCGATGATTCTTTGGAGTCAATCTTTTAAAATAATAATTTATTTTGTTTAACGAAACCAGTGTGGAAACCAGTGTTTCACAAACTGTAAAGAGCTGCAGGGCTCGCAAATTTGTAAGCCACACGTCCCGAGGCTATTGTGTTTTCCAGTCCGATGGGCTGTCGCGAATAGTGATGTAAAATTCCTATCTTGATTCGCGTTGTTCACTCTCTTGAAGGGGTGAAACGGATCGTAGCTGATCGTTTGCACTCGTTTCTAAATACTGCTGATTCAAGCGTTTTAAACAATTTGCGCGCGCTCGGAGCTTGCACTCATTCATTCAAAGCACGCACTGCAAGCAGCATTTCAGACAATGCGCGTACAGCTGACAGGTACCGGCAGGCCAAGCGGACTGCAGCCCGGGTAGTCGTGGAGGCAAAAACTCGGGCCTGGGAGGAGTTTGGTGAGGCCATGGAGAAGGACTATCGGTTGGCCTCGAAGAGATTCTGGCAAACTGTTCGACGCCTCAGGAGGGGGAAGCAGTGCCCTACCAACACTGTTTACAGTAGAGATGGGCACCTGTTGACCTCAACTGGGGATATCGTCGGGCGGTGGAAGGAATACTTCGAGGATCTTCTCAATCCCACCGACTTGTGTTCCGTTGAGGAAGCAGTGGCTGGGGACTCGGAGGGGCACTCGTCCATCACCCGGGCTGAAGTCATCGAGGTAGTTAAAAAGCTCCTCGGTGGCAAGGCACCGGGGGTGGACGAGATCCGCCCCGAGTACCTCAAGTCTCTGGATGTTGTGGGGCTGTCTTGGCTGGCACGCCTCTGCAACATCGCATGGCGGTTGGGGACAGTACCTCTGGACTGGCAGACCGGGGTGGTGGTCCCTCTTTTCAAGAAGGGGGACCGGAGAGTGTGTTCCAACTATAGGGGGATCACACTTCTCAGCCTCCCTGGGAAAGTCTATGCCAGGGTACTGGAGAGGAGAATTCGGCCGATAGTGGAACCTCGGATCCAGGAGGAACAGTGTGGTTTTCGTCCCGGTCGTGGAACACTGGACCAGCTCTATACCCTTTCCAGGGTGCTGGAGGGTTCATGGGAGTTTGCCCAACCAGTCCACATGTGTTTTGTGGACTTGGAGAAGGCATTCGACCGTGTTCCTCGCGACATCCTGTGGAGGGTGCTCCGGGAGTATGGGGTCGGCGGCTCCCTACTTAGGGCTGTTCGGTCCCTGTACGACCGGAGCAAGAGCTTGGTTCGCATTGCCGGCAGTAAGTCAGACCTGTTCCTGGTGCATGTTGGACTCCGGCAGGGCTGCCCTTTGTCACCGGTTCTGTTCATAATTTTTATGGACAGAATTTCTAGGCACAGCCAAGGGCCGGAGAGTGTCTGGTTTGGGGACCATACGATTTCATCGCTGCTTTTTGCGGATGATGTTGTCGTGTTGGCATCCTCAGACCAGGACCTTCAGTGTGCATTGGGACGGTTTGCAGCCGAGTGTGAATCGGCTGGGATGAGAATCAGCACCTCCAAGTCCGAGGCCATGGTTCTCAGTCGGAAAAGGGTGGATTGCCCACTTCAGGTTGGTGGAGAGTTCCTGCCTCAAGTGGAGGAGTTCAGGTATCTTGGAGTCTTGTTCACGAGTGAGGGAAGGATGGAACGTGAGATTGACAGACGGATCGGTGCAGCTTCTGCAGTAATGCGGTCGCTGTACCGGTCTGCCGTGGTGAAGAAGGAGCTGAGCTGTAAGGCAAAGCTCTCGATTTACCGGTCAATCTACGTTCCTACTCTCACCTATGGTCATGAGCTGTGGGTCATGACCGAAAGGACAAGATCCCGGATACAGGCGGCCGAAATGAGCTTTCTCCGTCGGGTGGCTGGGCGCTCCCTTAGAGATAGGGTGAGAAGCTCGGTCACTCGGGAGGAGCTCAGAGTAGAGCCATTGCTCCTCCACATCGAGAGGAGCCAGCTGAGGTGGCTCGGGCATCTATTTCGGATGCCTCCTGGACGCCTTCCCAGGGAGGTGTTCCAGGCACGTCTCACCGGGAGGAGGCCCCGGGGAAGACCTAGGACACGCTGGAGGGACTATGTCTCCCGGCTGGCCTGGGAACGCCTCGGGGTCCCCCCGGAAGAGCTGGAAGAAGTGGCTAGGGAGAGGGAAGTCTGGGCGTCTCTGCTTAGACTGTTGCCCCCGCGACCCGGCCCCGGATAAGCGGAAGATGATGGATGGATGGATGGATGGATGTTCCATATTAATTTCCCATCTCCCTTTGTATCATTAATTACTTTTATATAAAAATCTTCTTTGGCTTTTCTTATATTCCTTACTACTCTATTTCTGAGGAATGTATAACTATACCAGTCACTTCTGAGTCCTGATTTAAGTGCAACCTTAAGTAAGGAATCTCTGTCGCTCATCTGTTTCCAGAGAGCCTCATTGAGCCAAGGTGGATAATTTTTCTGTCTTTGTCTTTGTGTCATTCTGCTGCTGTATGATGATATTATAGTATTAACAATGCTTGAAAACATGTTGCAGCTGCTCTCTATATCTTCAATAGCCTAAAGGTCAGTCCAGTCTATATCATTTAAAGCAGATTTGAATTTGTCCATATCATTTTTAGGAATCCTCAAATTATATTGTTTCACTGTGGTTGTGATCTTGAAACGTTTTTTGGTGAGTTTCCTTCCCAGTAGTGTTATATTATGGTCAGATAAACCTGTTAATAAATTATATGATTTTGTTATCCTTTCTATAATAATTTTTGCCTATTTGTAAACATTAAGTCAATTTGCATCTGGGAGGAGTGAGTGATTCGGACTATATGTTTTAACATCCATTTCAACATCAACACAAATACATTAAACACAAAACTTTTATTTTTCACCTTAATTAAAACAAATTCTGGTAACACTTCACACTCAGGATAACATTATTAATACAACTGGTTGTGCTTTTTGGAAAGGGGTGCGCCATTCAGGGGCGGACTGGGACCAAAAAGTTGCCCTGGACTTTCTGGCCCACAGCAGCCCACCACATGATAATGCAAACGCTCCTGTTTTGATGTAATTTATTAATTTAATAAATAAGTAAACAGTTTGGGGATTTTAACCAATAGGGCAACTGATCCTCCGTAAAAAAAAAAAAAAGAAAAAAAAAAAAGAACAGCAGCTGTTCATTTTGCGACTCCTATTGAGCAATACATGCTCATCAGGACACAAAAATTCTCCTAGAACTCACACTTTGCATTCAGTTAGCAGATCCATACAAATCATGCATGAAATTGAAGTTTATAAACTCAAACGATAGCTTTATGTGCTTTACAGATGAACTTGAAGTCTTTATTCAGTCAAGATGTTCAATAATAGATCATCTTTGGCTCGGTAATACAAGTTCATGGTCCGATTAGTGAACCGATGATTCTTTGGAGTCAATCTTTTAAAATAATAATTTATTTTGTTTAACGAAACCAGTGTGGAAACCAGTGTTTCACAAACTGTAAAGAGCTGCAGGGCTCGCAAATTTGTAAGCCACACGTCCCGAGGCTATTGTGTTTTCCAGTCCGATGGGCTGTCGCGAATAGTGATGTAAAATTCCTATCTTGATTCGCGTTGTTCACTCTCTTGAAGGGGTGAAACGGATCGTAGCTGATCGTTTGCACTCGTTTCTAAATACTGCTGATTCAAGCGTTTTAAACAATTTGCGCGCGCTCGGAGCTTGCACTCATTCATTCAAAGCACGCACTGCAAGCAGCATTTCAGACAATGCGCGTACAAAGAATGAATTCATCTTTCGCGTATCGTAACTTCAGAATGAATACATACACACAAAATTATAAATAAATAATTGTCTATGCATGTGTTCCCGTAAACACAGTCGGTTATGTCTTAAGTGAACGTATACAGTGGCATGCTGCTTAGAGAAATTCACAGTACCTGATAAATCTGTCTCTCTCTTCTCTGTTTTTTAGATGACGTGATAGGGGGCGTGTTTCAAGATCTGTCTGGATTTAGTTGCAGAAAATTATCTGCCATCCAATTTTTAATGGAGGCTAAGCAATTGTGCAACAAGGACAGTTTGTCCAACCTATCAGGGCTAAAAGATAAATATAATTGAACATCATCAGCATAACAATGGTATGATATTTCTCCAAAACTACCAATAATCTTCCCAAGAGGAAGCGTATACAGGCTGAACAGCAGAGGGCCAAGCACAGAACCCTGGGGCACACCACAAGACAAAGGAGCAGAGCCTGACATATATGTTCCTACGGACACAGAGAAACTCCTGTCTGAAAGATAGGAGGAAAACCAATCCAGACCCACCCAGCACCAGACGTCATTTGGACGTCGTTTTCTGGTCTAAATCAAGTCGGCCCACCATGGCCATCTTTTAGACCAAAAAGCGACGTTGAAAATTGGCCTTCATTTGGTCCGTCGGATTTGGTCCAAATTAAGCCCAAAAAGCGACGTTGAAAATTGGTCTTCAATTGGTCCGTCGGATTTGGTCCAAATTAAGCCCAAAAAGCGACATTTAACGTCTTTTTTTTTTAAATCCAAATTTAGCCCAAAAATAGATGTAAATGGGCTTTAGTCCAAATTTAGCAGAAAAAAACTTTTATTTCGCACCACAAAGCTATAAACATAAACTAGTGAAGAAATGTATTAGACATCATGTCTGACGCACTGTTAAATATATTTAAATATATTTTGAAAACACTTGATGGTCACGCGCTGTACTGGAGTCACCATGGAAACGGGGTTCAGCTCAACCGTCAAGCAGCTGAACGGACGCTGTCTCTCGTGGTTGTTTTCAATAATTTCAGGTAAGTTTAATCCCTAAATTACACAAATATTACATAAACGTGTCCCTAAAACTTTCTTTCATGTAAATGACACGCTTTCGTTGAAAATGTACTTTATAGAAATGGTCAGTGTCTTCAGAAAAAGTCCGTTAGCATCTCAACTGTAATGCTAACTACAAGAGGTAACTTTGTGCATTTTTCACAATATATTTCGCCTACATCAGCATGAATCTGTAATTTTCTTATATATGTGTGTGTGTTTATATAATATTTTCATAATGTGTGTGTGTGTGTGTTTGTTTGCCTGTTAGTTATTTTGATGTCCACACTGTACTACTCGGTTAGTAAACCTAAAACTTTAAATTCTGTTATTATTCTTTTAATTTTTTTGTGTAATCTGTAAATTAATTTTCTTTTCTGCATTTCACCTCTGCTATAGTTAATTTATAATAAACCTGGCACTGTATAATAAATATTGTTGGCTTAGACAGATTGACAGATTGTTTATGTTCTAGATTCTTCCATGCTGATGGCCGTGCGTGTATCCAGCTGAAGAACATTTTTAGACATTATGAAACATATAACTAGTAAGTAATACCTCAAACATACACTACCATTCAAACGTTTAAGGGTCAGATTTATCATGTATTTACATTTACATTTATTCATTTAGCTTTTATCCAAAGCGTCTTACAGATGAAAACAGTGGAAGCAATCAAAAACAACAATTCACGAGTTCACATCTACGTATATTAATACCGTAAGTTTATGCGTATTTGGCGTGCTGTCCGGGTGGAGGGCTCCGAGCTCGGGAAGTGGCCCGAACCCAGAGTACTCCCCCCGGTTGTGGTAAGAGTAGATGGATCTATAAGTGAGGAGAAATGGGGTGGAGGAGGGATGCTGAAAACTGTCAATGAACAGAGATAGGTTCTGCTGTTATTTATACCTTGTCATGAGTTGATTACTGATTGGTCTCCACTTGTGTTAATCAGGTTAATGAACTGCGACTGTTCCTCCTGAACTTTGTTATAAAACAGCATTTCACGAGTTCACATCTACGTATATTAATACCGTAAGTTTATGCGTATTTGGCGTGCTGTCCGGGTGGAGGGCTCCGAGCTCGGGATGTGGCCCGAACCCAGAGTACTCCCCCCAAAAACAAGAGAGCAAAAGGACAGCCGCCGGACTACGAACCCCCCAAAACGCAGAGATTTGGCGGGCTGACGTTTTTAGAAGTATGGTCGTTTGACCAGGAGATCTCGCATTGCCTCTGGCAGAAGTAGAGGAGCAGGCAGGTCCTGTTGGTTAATAGTTGAGGAAGAAGCAGTTACGATGTCGGGAAGACGGGCTCCACCGTCTGCCTGCGAGGTGTAATGATATATTGACTAGATGCGTAATGTGTCCGCTGGGAGGCTGAGGCTCGCTGGACAGATATGGGAGACGAATTATGTCCCTGCGTCCGCTGGAAGACTGGGCTTGCTGGACGAAGAACAGGAAGAGATGGATGCATACTGCGTCCGCTGAGAGACTAGTGCTCGCTGGACAAACAGTGGAAAAATAGATGTTATTGAGTCCGCTGTGAGACTAGTGCTCGCGGACTGATAGAGGAGACAAATAGGTATTTTCTGTGTCCGCTGGGAGGCTGAGGCTCGCTGGACAGACAGAGGAAAGAAAAATAATAATGAAAAATAGATATTTACTGGGTCTGCTGGGAGACTAGTGCTCGCTGGACTGGTGGAGGAGGCAAATGGGTATTTCTGCGTCCGCTGGGAGACTGAGGCTCGCTGGATGGACAGTGGAATGAATAAATATTTACTGCGTCCGCTGAGAGACTGGTGCTCGCTGGACAGACAGTGGAAACAAATAAATATTTACTGCGTCCACTGAGAGACTGGTGCTCGCTGGATGGACAGTGGAAACGAATAAATATTTACTGCGTCCGCTGAGAGACTGGTGCTCGCTGGACGGGCAGTGGAAACGGATAAATATTTACTGCGTCCTCTGAGAGACTGGTGCTCGCTGGACGGACAGTGGAAACGAATAAATATTTACTGCGTCCGCTGAGAGACTAGTGCTCGCTGGACGGACAGTGGAAACGAATAAATATTTACTGCGTCCGCTGAGAGACTGGTGCTCGCTGGACGGGCAGTGGAAACGGATAAATATTTACTGCGTCCGCTGAGAGACTGGTGCTCGCTGGACGGGCAGTGGAAACCGATAAATATTTACTGCGTCCTCTGAGAGACTGGTGCTCGCTGGACGGACAGTGGAAACGAATAAATATTTACTGCGTCCGCTGGGAGACTGGTGCTCGCTGGACGGGCAGTGGAAATGAATAAATATTTACTGCGTCCGCTGAGAGACTGAGACTTTTAAATATTTTTTTTTTATTTTTTTTTTTTTATTATGTTTGAAAACGGCGTATTATGCAGAGGCTAATGCGACTGGGAATGTGGGGCATCAAAGCTGATCATGAACCCTTGTTGAAATTCACGTCGCCTATTGTGAAAACTGAACAGCTTATTTCAGTGAAATGGCTTAACTTGATGAAATCATTTTTTTTTTTTTTTAATATATATATGGGGGAGGTACAGAAAAGGCTCATGCGGGAGCAGACACTGCTGCGGCAGTGAGGAGATACGAAAGGGGCTCCTGCGGGAGCAGCTCTGCATTTAACCCATCCAAAGTGCACACACAGCAGTGAACGCGCACACACCGTGAACGCACACCCGGAGCAGTGGGCAACCATTTATGCTGCGGCGCCCAGGGAGCAGCTGGGGGTTTGGTGCCCTGCTCAAGGACACCTCAGTCATGGCATGGCTGGGCCGTGACTCGAACCCACGACCCTAGGGTTAGGAGTCCACTCTCTAACCACTGGGCCCTGACTTCCCCCTCCTTGACTGTGGGAATAGTAGACAGGTTAGAAACATTTTCAACCTTTGTTCATTTTCAACCAATGTGGAGGAAGTTTTTACAGTATAAAATAAGAGGCAAAAAATATATATATATATTTTACTATTGTAAATATGAGTTTATGACAGCGTTTATAATTAAACCACGGTAGCAATAAATTTACCGTTGTCTGAGACGTCATGAAATGTTCTTTAGTATCATGACCATAGAATGTAGTCAGGGTTCTGCAAGGTTTAGCATGGTTTCCAGAGATCTGGAGCTGATTCTGGGTAGCTCGGTGGTTTGTGACTGTTGTCTCGTGGCGCGCTGTCTTTTAAGGGGCCGTTCACCTATCACCCTTTTTTTTTTTTTTTTTCTTCTTCTTCTCAGGCGCGTCCGCACCGCATCGAGTTGAAAACATCAGCGCAAGAATATCAGACCTGAACCAGGAAGTTGGTCACCAGATCACAGGGTAACCAGTTAAATTGCATGGAGACACCGGAGAGCGCCTAGATATTCCTCTGAGGTGCTCGCTCGACCCAGTTGTGCTGCCGTGGTACACCATATCGGTTTGCAAAGGGAACAAGAGACGTTTTATTTGTCCTCTGTTTAAAGTATTCTCATACTTTTAATAACAGTGGTCTCTGTTTGTGATAGAATGCAACTTCTTCATTCGCCGTATGCCATTATGCGAGATGTAAACAGTGTGATGCGTCCACGCATTTCACGCACGCCGTCGTATATTTGTAGTCGACGTAAACGATGATGTCGACGCGTCGTTGCAGCACTAATTAGTGGTGGAAATTATGATTCTTTCTAGAGATTCGTTCATTTTCGGTTCATTCACCAAAATGATTCGTTCAGAGATAATTTCTTCGTTTTACACAAAATATGCCAGCAGGAGCCAAAAGAGTGTATTATGTGTTATGTCTTACGTCAACGAACGCATTCACTTGTTACAAAAACTGATCTGGCTTTATTAAAATGTGTGTATAATCGCGTTCAATATATGAAGTCTAATTGAGTTGATCAGATGAACAAAGCACAGGGTTTCTTGCCTAATTAGCATTTTAATTGTTTGGTCAGACAGTTTGTATATTATATATATTCACATCCATAAATTAACCTTTCTTTTACGGTCTATGGATTAAACGTGGAGTTGCTAAATATCAAAACGAGCGTATGTGCACGGTACTGTACCTATAACTGCGCTTTGCATTTTCGAGATTGACATGCTAAAATAACAGATTAACCTAGTTAACTCTAATTCATTTTGTTCGCGAACAAGATAAGCTATGTGCCAGTTCATTTCATTCACAAACGACATGTATCCGTTCATTCAGTTCGTTCACGAATGACATGTGTGCCAGTTCATTCATTTCACTCACGAACGATAAGATCTCTAGATCTAGTTCAGACTCATATGAAACTCGTTCATTGAAGGGCGTATTCGTTACTACATTCAACAAATCACATACTCTGTCACATCTCATACTCGAAGGCTATTGGCTCGATGTTGAGTAATTCTTTGACAGGATGAAACGGTTGTTACCCGGTTCACTGAGCTGCGCATGCGCTGCTTATAGCGCTGCGCTGCTATGAAGGGAGGAACTTTACTGAACAAGAAATATGAGTCAGTGGATAACATGAACGATTTGTTCGCCTAAAAGATTCGTTCACCTAAAAGATTCGTTCAAAAAGAACGATTCATTTACGAACGACACATCACTAGCACTAATGGATACATCTGGAACACTGGTTTCACGTTGTAGTATAGACTGTGGAAACAGAGGCTTCTGAAAACTATGAGAATCATTATGCAATGAAAATCATTGTGTCTGTAAAACATACCAATAGACATGATTATGGCAATAACGTTAATTGCAGTTATGTGCTATTCACTTACAAGCAGTTCTAAAGATATTTACTTGCATGCTTTCATATTACGTTCCTAGAAAAACTCAGAATTTACTCACACTGCTGTCCTGCGGCAAAACGAGGGTATAGTGATCACGCCAGTAGATGGTGAAATATGTCCCTAAATAAATTGGTCCTGCCGGAATAATTGCATGAAACTTATGTCTGTAAAACCTCAGTGAGGTTTAAACATGCACGGTAAGGCAGATGATATCTTTGGACATTTCAGTGTGGATGATCTCAGTGTTGGCATCTACGCTAATATTTGTCTGTTTCTCTCTTGTTCCGAGGTCACCGTGGCCACCAGATCCAGTCTGTATCCAGATCAGATGGTCACTGCAGTCGCCCGGATCCAGTACGTATCCAGACCAGATGGTGGATCAGCACCTAGAAAGGACCTCTACTGCCCTGAAAGACAGCGGAGACCAGGACAACTAGAGCCCAGATACAGATCCCCTGTAAAGACCTTGTCTCAGAGGAGCACCAGGACAAGACCACAGGAAACAGATGATTCTTCTGACTTTGCTGCAGCCTGGAATTGAACTACTGGTTTCGTCTGGTCAGAGGAGAACTGGCCCCCCAACTGAGCCTGGTTTCTCCCAAGGTTTTTTTCTCCATTCTGTCACCGATGGAGTTTCGGTTCCTTGCCGCTGTCGCCTCTGGCTTGCTTAGTTGGGGTCACTTCATCTACAGCGATATCATTGACTTGATTGCAAATTAAAACAGACACTATTTCAACTGAACAGAGATGACATAACTGAATTCAATGATGAACTGCCTTTAACTATCATTTTGCATTATTGAGACACTGTTTTCCAAATGAATGTTGTTCAGTGCTTTGGCGCAATGTATTTTGTTTAAAGCACTATATAAATAAAGGTGATTGATTGATTGATTGATGATGACTACCTCATAGCCTGATTTAACAAACTTTAAGCCTCCTTTCCACAGCACACGACATTTGTACAAGATTGTCGCATTTCTCCCTCTCGCGGCAGGCGTGCTTAACTTTCAAACTGGTCGTGCAGCAACTGTTACCTTGACATGTTCACCATGGTAAAGTTAATAATTTGAATGAATATAATGTATAATGTATGAATACATCGTCACAAATCAGATTACCCCCTAAATAAAAACAGTAGGTTTTATGGGGCTAATCACGTAAATAATGGTTTGGTATTTCTGTCATAATTATTATGAACCACCATTTTACATAAATTATGTTGAAGAATAATGTCAAGGTTAACACAATATAGGTAATTCTGACCTCGCACCGAAAGATCACATCCGGTCGGGCGTTTGCACACGGCCTGGTCGCAGAAGTTTAAATATTTGAATGCATCCGAGGCTCAATTTGGATCTGAATTTCCACATACATATGTGATCGGAACTCCAATGGCTCTCGCACTACTTCTAGCCGCAAACCTATATTTACCGTCTTCACCTGAAAATGTATTGATTTATGACGCACGGTCTGCGCCTCTAGAGGAGGCGGCCTCAAACTGCGCCTCGGCCGGAAAGAGCCGCGGTGAAAGGCTGAGCCGCTGCGGGAAGTGAAAGAGGCTTGCTGCAGTAAGAACTGAGGAGCGGGCTGGTTGAATGCCTGCTGGTGCTGCGATTCCAGCGCTCAAAGAGTGCCCGGTCTTGATCGGATCAATCGTGGTGTCAAGCGAGGCGAGCTTGAACTTTGCACGGTCTATTGGCCACGACGTGTGGCTTGGCACGAAGAGCAGCTGTCGCGATGACGTTTGATGGTGCTCAATGGCCGTGTTTAATGATCATGGTCAGCAAAGTAGCAGATCTGAAAAATCACCGGTATGGATCTCCTTGTTGGAAGGAAAATTTCGTCTGTGATAAGATGACAGACAGCGCGAACCGGGATGCTGAAAACCGTCAATGAACAGAGATAGGTTCTGCTGTTATTTATACCTTGTCATGAGTTGATTACTGATTGGTCTCCACTTGTGTTAATCAGGTTAATGAACTGCGACTGTTCCTCCTGAACTTTGTTATAAAACAGCATAAAGAGCAATGATATATAAAATGGGGAAGTCGTGGCCTAATGGTTAGAGGGTTGGACTCCCAATCGAAGGGTTGTGAGTTCTAGTCTCGGGCCGGACGGAATTGTGAGTGGGGGTGAACAGCTCTCTCTCCACCTTCAATACCACGACTTAGGTGCCCTTGAGCAAGGCATCGAACCCCCAACTGCTCCCCGGGCGCCGCATCATAAATGGCTGCCCACTGCTCCGGGTGTGTGCTCACAGTGTGTGTGTGTGTGTGTTCACTGCTCTGTGTGTGTGCATTTCGGATGGGTTAAATGCAGAGCACAAATTCTGAGTATGGGTCACCATACTTGGCTGAATGTCACTTCACTTTCACTTTCACTTCACTTATAAGTGCTATAACAAGTCTCAGTTAGGTTAACATAGTACACCTAACATGGGATTTTAAATAATATAATAAATAAAAAGAAAACAGAATTAAAAAAAGAATAGAACAAGCTAGTTAGAGGTCTTTACACATACACACACACATACACAAACACACACACACATACACATACAATTGCATAATAAATGTAAAGAAAATAGAATACAAAAAGATGTTAAAGAGTGTTAAAGTTAGAGGATCAAATAAAGGTGGAAGAGAAATAGAAAATATTATTTAAAAATTTATTTAAAATAAATATTTTATGCTCACCACTGCTGCATTTATTTGATTAAAATACAGTAAAATAGTAATATTTGAAATTACTAGGGGTGTCCTTGACTAAGGTTTTTCACTGTCGAATCAGAATTTTTGAATCTTGCCGATATTAGACTGATAGTCTAATCATATGTTTGGGGGCAGAATACACTGAGTCAAGTCAGACATTAGACAGTCATAATTACTGATCTTAACACACTGGTTAAATGTGTAATGAACACCTCACAGATACAAACGGGGTAAATAATAGTTCATCATTGATAGATCTTTTCTATTTCAGAGACTGAAAATCATTGATAAACCACAAGGTAATTGTAACTTATTGCAAGAGGAATAATAATAAGAAAAGAAAATGCATGTGTGATTTAATATTGCTTCTTATTTTTCAGTGTGTTGAAAGTTCTTTCTTGTCATCTTTGTGCATTTTCAGATGTTGTGCATATTTATGGATCAAATTATTTAACGTTGTTTAACTTTGTAACATTATAATATTGGTTGTCTTCTCTTTTTTCAGAGTTTAGCTCCAACCCCAGTTAAGCAGACCTGAGCAGCTGATCAAGGATCAGCAGAAATGGTGGTCCTCCAGCGCAGGACTGGACAACAGTGTTTTAAGTCATTCTGCCTCTTTATAGTGCATGTTCAGAACATATTGCAGGAGATCTCAACATTGTCTCTCAAGGTCCACTTACATGCAGAGTTTTGCACCAACCTGCAGTGCACCTGAAAACATTAATCAAGGTCTTCAGTTTACTAACTATAAGTCACAAACAGGTGAGTGTGATCAGGTGTGGACGTCAACTCCGGGGGTGTTTCACTCAGGTCTGTTGCTCAGTAGTCAGTGGTGAAGGGCTGCCTCAATCACAATTTTCTTTTTACGGTGCACTTATAATTCGCTATAAGATTACACGTAATAGATTTTAAAACACAAACCAATAATATATTTCAGCATAAACATATCACTAGACAGGTAATGTCTAATCTAGTAAACATTTCCAATTAATTTATGAATTAAATCTTGCACATACATGTAAAAAGTTTTTATCATAATGTGCTATAAATAGCATTAAAAGAAAGATATCAGTTTTACTTTTGTGCATTAATGTCAGTAGTGATGTTGTACAATGAGGACAGAAATAGTCACCAGTGTATAGTGAGCCACAGTGCTTACCAGTACCTACATTTATGTACACAATTCACAACTTGGCAAACTGTGAAGCTGATTGAGACGTAAACTCTGCATGACAGTGGACCTTAAGCCAAGCATAAGTCTCTGCAGGAAAGTAATGGGAGTTACCAGATCAGGGTGTTTTTAGACCATGATACCTGATTGGCTGACGTCATAGTGACGGTAGGTTTAGGGGTGGGGTTTAGGTGGATCATTTTGATTGCATGATTTAGAAACACCCAGCAGTTTGAATACACACACTAAATCATAAACGCCCGCTTTTACTCTGCAGAGACCTAAGTCTCACCTTAATCAATCAATCAATCAATCACCTTTATTTATATAGTGCTTTAAACAAAATACAATGCGTCAAAGCAACTGAACAACATTCATTTGGAAAACATTGTGTCAATAATGCAGAATGATAGTTAAAGGCAGTTCATCATTGAATTCAGTGATGTCATCTCTGTTCAGTTTAAATAGTGTCTGTGCATTTATTTGCAATCAAGTCAATGATATCACTGTAGATGAAGTGACCCCAACTAAGCAAGCCAGAGGAGACAGCGGCAAGGAACCGAAACTCCATCGGTGACAGAATGGAGAAAAAAAAATGACCTGAGCTGACAACCCCTGACATACTGATTAGTTAATAATCCCTCAGAAGAACGAGTACACTTTAATTTGTACATTTTGGACAACTATTGTTTTTGTATTATTCATTTACATTTTAGTTACTGTTTTCTTTCTCACTTTAGATGCTAGAGAAAGAACAGCGAGGCTAAAGCATTCAAAGTGGAAACATCTGCCGTGGCTCATTAATCCAGAATTGGGATGGAGGAAGGAGCAGAAGAAGCAGCAGATCAGAGATCAGGCAGAGATCTACTGGTGCCCCTGTGGGAAACCATTTACGTAATGTGTTTTTTAAACCAAAGATTTTCCTCACTCATCTTCATGTTGTTCCAAGCCAGACTTTTGTTCATCTTTGAAACATAAATGCAGAACTTTTTAATGAAATCGGAGAATTGTTTTTATATAAAATAACGCATTCACACAAGCACCATGATGCATCAGTGTTGCATTGGTGTGAGAGCTGGTGCTTTTGTGAAAATCCATTGGGGATTCATAATTACTGAATAGATTATTTTTGCTGTTGTTATTGGGGGGTTTTTGTACACAAGGCATCTGTTAAAAAAATATCTTAATTTGTGTTCTGCAACATGGTTTGCTGCAAAATGAGGGTAAGGAAATAATGACAGAATTTACATTTTTGGTTGTTCTAATGTGGTTATAAATGGTCATAGTTTATTGTCTTGAAAAATTATATTAATACAGAAAGATGGATTAATTTAATAAGTTTATAGTAAAGACTTTTTAAATTGATAAAAAACTACTCTTTTGCAAGGTCTATTAAAAAATACTGACAAATGTAATGGTTTCCACAAAATATTGGGCAGCACAACTGTTTTAAACATTGATAATAATCAGAAATGTTTCTTGAGCAGCAAATCAGTATATTATAATGATTTCTGAAGATCATGTAATACTGAATACTTTAGTAATTGTGTTAAATATTCAGTTTACAGGCATAAATTACATTTGACAATGCATCCACATAGAAAACAATTATTTCTGTAGTTTTATTTCATATTACAATATTATTATTATTATTATTTTTTTTTATATAGTGCTTTAAACAAAATACATTGCGTCAAAGCACTGAACAACATTCATTTGGAAAACAGTGTCTCAATAATGCAAAATGATAGTTAAAGAGGTCTTCTCCCTTTGTTCGTATTGTATGCTTGTTTTGTGTGTGGCTGCGTTTGTGTATGTGTGTGTGTGTGAGTGTGTGTGTGCTTGTCTCATTCCGTGTGATCCTGGGAAAATGTTTTTGTTTTATCTTTATGGGATTTAAAGACTTGACATATGATGGAGATGATATACATCACTGTATTGATGTTGAAAACAACATAACTTGTATTATGACCCTGAGCATGTAAAAAGTCTGAATATAGCAAATAATTTTTCATTTCTGCACTTAAATATAAGAAGTTTGAATAAACATCACGATGAGCTTGTCTCCCTACTCTCAAACACTAAATGCTGTTTTAACATAATTGGTTGTAGTGAGACGTGGCTAAATGACCAATCGTACATAGATGCCCTAAACCTTGAAGGCTATAAATTATATCATAAGGACAGATTTGGCAGATCTGGTGGTGGGGTATGCCTCTATGTACGTTCGAATATGCATGCCGATGTTTGCGATCTTGCTGTTAGTGACAATCATACAGACTCTCTTTTTATTGAGATAAAAAATGACAAAGGTAAAAGCATTATTGTGGGCATAATTTACCGCCCCCCAAATTCTGATTTAAACATTTTTAATAACAAACTTGAAGAAATTTTACTATACATAAATAAATTAAATAAAGACTGCGTCCTCCTTGGAGACTTTAATATTGATGTCTCCAAGGACGATGCAGTCAAAAATGACTTCATTAACATACTACACTCCTCCTCTTTCTTTCCAACTATAAATATATTTACTAGAGTCACAAATACTTCTACAACTGTTATAGACAATATTGTCACAAATATACGAAATGTTAAGCTTGAATCAGGAGCTTTACTTTCTGATATAACTGATCATTACCCAATAATATTATACTTTAATCTTGATTACAAATGTTTACCTTTATGTCAACCGGTAAAAATTTAAGTAGTAAATGATAAAACATTGCATCAACTTAAGGCAAGTCTGCAAGCTAAAGCATGGAACACTGTTTATTGCTGCTGCGATCCTGACACTGCATATGATTCCCTGGTAAATGAAATAACAGATTCTATTCGCTGCTCCATTCCTATAAAAACTGTCACACGCAGTAGGGTAGAACACAAACCCTGGCTAACAAGGGCAATCTTTAACTCCATCAAACAAAAGAATAAACTCTACCAAACATATGTTAAAAAACCAAATATAGAGAATAAAACTAAATACAATGTTTATAAGAATAAACTGGTATATATAATCAGGAAAAGTAAATATAGTCACTATTCTGAACTTATCAAAACTTCGCAGGGAGACTCCAAGAAATCATGGAAAGTGCTTAATAATGTTTTAAATAGGGGCCATAAAGACACTGTGCTCCCAGACACAATTAATAAAACTGATCTTGCAAATGATTTTAATAATTACTTTGTATCAATAGGGGCTAATCTCTCAAAAAACATAACTCAACCACACAGTGTCTCTTACAAACAATATATGTCAGGCAACTATCCAAATTCCTTCTTCCTAAAGCCTACAGACGCGACTGAACTGCATAATATCATAATGGCTCTGAAGAGCTCAAATTCTGCTGGAGAAGATGAAATTAGATGAAATTATTAGTAAAATATTAAAAAGTATTGCCAAAGAAATAATTGAACCACTTACACACTGTATTAATCTCTCACTGCTTACAGGAACTGTTCCCATAATGACAAAAATTGCAAAAATAATTCCAATTTTCAAATCTGGTGATAAAAATGACATAACAAATTATCGTCCCATATCCATCTTACCAACTCTTTCCAAAATATTGGAAAGAGTGGATTATAATAGACTTATTAATTATCTTAATACACTGAACATACTCAACCCATCCCAGTATGGCTTTAGAAAAAAACACACCACCTGTATGGCGATCCTTGATCTTACTGAAAAGATCAATGATGCAATTGAAAAGGGGGAATATGGTATCGGTGTATTTTTAGACCTTTCAAAGGCCTTTGATACCATCGACTTTACCATACTACTGTACAAACTGCATCATTATGGAATTAGAGGCCAACCACTGAATTGGTTCAAGAGCTACTTACACCTGAGGCAACAATATGTAACTATCCACGAACAAACATCAGAAAACAAATACATTAAATATGGTGTTCCACAAGGATCCATATTAGGTCCTCTCCTCTTTATTATTTACATTAATGACCTGGAAAATTCCTCAAAGACTCTCCACAAAGTAATCTTTGCAGATGACACTAACTTGTTCCTATCACACAAAAATGAATTTAAACTTCAACAACTACTCAACAAAGAGCTTCAGAATGTGGATAATTGGTTCAAAGTAAATAAACTGTCCATAAACGTTAGTAAAACCAACTACATAATATTCTGTCCAAATAAAAAACAACTTAATTTCGAGGATTCAAATTTCAAGATCAAAATAAGGGGAGAGGAAATAAAAAGAGTGAAGACGACTAAATTCTTGGGTGTCTTTATAGATGATCACCTAAACTTTAAACACCATATTGAATATCTTGTCAAAAAGCTATCAAAATATGTTGGTCTGTTCCTTAAGCTTAGACACCTGCTTCCCCACGCAATACTACTTATTCTTTATAAAACCCTCTTTGAACCACATTTAAATTACTGCAATATTATATGGTGCAATACTTATTCTACTCACCTAAAAAAATTAGAAATTCTACAAAAAAAAATAATTCATGCCATATCATGGTCTGATTTCAATGCTCCAACTCGCTCTTTTTTCTTTAGGTATGGTCTTTTAAGACTAACTGAATATAATATATTTCACAATGCATGTACTATGTATCAGGTGGTCTTTGGTTTGAATAACAGACTATGTGAACTTGTTCCAATCCACTATCCCCGGCACACTTACCTCACTAGAAACATGCATATCATTACTGGTAAAAAACGGAGATTAAAAAGCACTGGTATGAGTGTAGTGTGCCGGGGACCGCGGATCTGGAATGAGCTGGATGAAAGTCTGAAAACCTCAAGCTCTATTTCTTCTTTTAAACAAAACCTCAAGAAACAATTACTAAACTTGTATACATCTTCCTGATGTACGTACTATTTCTCACTCATGTATGTCAGTATAAATTTCTCAACCTCAAGGTAAACTGTTAAACAAAATTGTATCTGTTAAATGGGATCTCCTTTCTTTTGTTGTATGAATGTGATATATGAAATGTATTATATGTAGGCCACACATTTTTGTAAAAAAAAAAATTCTTTCTCCCCTGGCTTGTCATGGCCCCCTATTATAAGCTTTAGATAGCTTCTTTGGGGACCAGTTCACATGCATGCTCATCTTAAGTTTATATGAATATATGTATGTGTAAAAATGTGAATAAACTCTTCTTCTTCTCTCTTTTTTTTTTTAAAGGCAGTTCATCATATTACTATAATATTATTGTAATATTACTGTTTTTACGGTCTGTTTTTTTTTTTTTTTTATAACTATGGCATAGCTTAACGATTTGTAATTGTGTTTGGTATGTCTGTGATCCAATCTGCTTGCGTGAATTAGTTCAGACAATAATTTATTTGTCCCATGTATCGTATTCGTGTTATAGGAATCATGTCCAAAATTAGACCCTGCCAGAGCAGGAAGATTCGGACCACATGCTTGGTAAGATAAACAAATGATTTATGATACCCCCGAGCCAAGACAAAATCTGATTGGTCAAGACAACATTTGAGGTGTGGCCAACAGGCCACTTTAAATACTTTGGACACCATGAAATCTTGCTTTTAGTCTGCTTTTAGTCTGCTTTTTAGTCTCTGCTATTAGTCATGCCTGCTCTTAGCTTTTAGCTTGTAGCTTTGCTACCTAGCTTTAGCTTTTAGCTTCTAGCCATGCTGTGTAGTCATCATTGTTCTTTGAGCGCGGTTCTGCATGCTTCAGCCTGCACGCCTGCTGCTACTTAGCCACGATGAGAAGGAACACAACCTTGTCTCGTCAAACTTTATTTCTTTTCTTTTCCGTTTGAGAGTTTCGTGTTCTGAGTTAAGTTTTGTAACGTCGACCATGTCTGCGCATTTCAACTCCAACCAGCCACACAACTCCAGCTTCAGCCAATGCCCAAGCACGGGCTCCCCAAGGAGTCATTTCAGCGACTAAACTTCCAGCCAATCAACGACCTCGGGATAGCCCTTTCACCTGGACTCTTTCACAGGAGACGCAAGTAACTTTACCTCCAGACTGTGACCTTTGCTGGTGTATCTAATATAATTTTAACCTCACTGAGGAACTCAGTGATTCTTTTCAAATTCCCTTTAAATAAAAAGTGAAGTGAAGTGACATTCAGCCAAGTATGGTGACCCATACTCAGAATTTGTGCTCTGCATTTAACCCATCCGAAATGCACACACACAGAGCAGTGAACACACACACACTGTGAGCACACACCCGGAGCAGTGTTCATCATTTATGTTGCGGTGCCCGGGGAGCAGTTGGGGGTTCAGTGTCTGCTCAAGGGCACCTAAGTCGTGGTATTGAAGGTGGAGAGAGAGCTGTTCATGCACTCCCCCCACCCACAATTCCGTCCGGCCCGAGACTAGAACTCACAACCCTTCGATTGGGAGTCCAACCCTCTAACCATTAGGCCACGACTTCCCCAAAATTATTAAATGATTCCCTTTGAGCTAAATTGACCTGTTTCCGTTACATTAGGAATATGACAAATAATTCACGGTTGTAATTAGGTCTGGAAAAGACATCTTTTTACCTTTCACTTTTCAACCACATTTAAACGTAATTTGGACGTCTTTTTATAGACGTCTTTTTGACGACCTGAAAAAGACGTCGTTTCACCTTTCACTTTTCAACTAAATTTTAACGTTGTTTAGACGTCTGCCAATGACGTCTTTTTGACGTCTTTTCAACGAGTTTTTGCTGGGTGGGGAGCTGATCCAGTAATGCCCACAGTTGTTTTCAGTCTATCAATCATAGTGCAGTGATCCACGGTATCAAATCAAACATTATTTAGCTGCTTCGCAACAACCTTTTCTAAAATTTTAGAAAAAAAGGGCAACTTAGAAATAGGCCTGTAGTTTTTTAATGAAGCTGAATCAAGATTGTTCTTTTTCAAGATAGGCTGAACAACAGCATGCTTAAAGCAGCTAGGAACCTGGCCCAACTGAAGAGATAGGTTTAAAATTGAAACCAAACATGGGCCCAGATGATTTATGGATTTTAACAGTAAAGTAGTAGGTAAAATATCAACAGGGCTTTGAGATGGTCTCATGAAGTCATTCAGGGTAATATGGCAGGAAGAGTCCAATATTGAAGGTCTATGATCTTTAACTATATAATGGTTAGCTGATGGAACCAAGCCTGCCCTGACAGCTCTAACCTTGTCCACAAAATGAAACAAAAAGCGATTGCTGTCAACATTTGCAAACACAGGGACAATACATGCAGCAGGAGAAACAATGTTGTTAATAGTTTCAAAGAGAGCTTTTGGATTCTTTTTACAGGCAGAAATCAGATTAGTAAAATAATAGGCTCTAGCCTCTTTAATCATTTTGTGTAAGTCCCTATAGAGCTCTTTAAGATACAATCGGTGAGTCGCTTTCCATAAGCGCTCAGTTTTCCGACAAACACGCCTTAAGCTACGAATGGCGTCATTCATCCACGGTGATGTATTGACAGATGAAATCTCTCTAGTTTTAAAAGGTGCCACCTTGTCCACCAACACAGTACAGTGATCATTAAAAGCCTGTGCACAAGCGTCTACATCTTTCAAAATAAGAACCAGGCTTGAATCGAATGCAGCTGAAAATTTCTCAACAATACGCTGGTTAATCAAACATGAACAGGACTCTCGTTTAGCAGGGAGAGGATCCTGATCACACACAAGATAAAAAAAATGCAATTGTGATCACTTATAAGAACATCTTCGATACAGACATTATTAATATTTACACCATTAGAAAAGACCAGGGGCCTCATTTATAAAACTGTGCGTAGGATCCTTACTAAAACTCTACGTACGCACAAAAGACAAAAAAACGCACACCTGCACGCAATTTTCACTTTATAAATCACAGCCTACCTGATAATTTACTGCCCTTTATCTGCCCACATTCAACCATATATAGACAATGCAAATTACCTCATTGGCCATGCATATTAAAACGAGCAAGGAAATTTGTGTTTTTTAAAAACAAAATCATGGCAGCAATGGAGAGCAAGGGCAAGAAGCGAAATTTCTCTGAGGCAGAAATAGAGGTTCTTGTGAGTGAGGTGGAGGAAAGGAAGGCTATCTTGTATGGTGGCCACAGCAGTGGAATTACCAATAAAAATAAAATATTTAGAGTGGCAACACGTCACTGCTGCGGTAAACGCAGTTGCTTTGGCAAACAGGACGGTTCCAGATGTAAAAAAGAAGTGGTCCGATCTTAAGGTGGGAGCAAAGAAACGGCTTGACTCTCACCGACAGAGTGTGTGTGCGACTGGTGGGGGCAAATGCGCCCCCGATTTGTCCCCAATGGAGACCCGAATGGCCTCGATTCTTGGCCAAACCAGTGTGTGTGGCATTGTGTCTGAGAGGGAGGGAGACACAGATGTGCTGGATACAGGGGAACCAGGTAAATAACTTTATTGCTTGTGTGCTCAATGAAACAAAATAAATTATATTGGTTTAGTCATTATTCTTGAAGAATGGCTATGGAGTTTCCCGATGTCCCCAGCACAAGTGCGTCCCAACCTTATGGCACGGCGGGAAGTGGCCGGGTGCTGACTGAGGCTGTTCTGCAGACACAGAGAGACACCATTAATGCAATTACTGTAATCGCAGATGAGCTTAAGCAAATAAGGGTTGTGCTGGGTGACATTGCATCTACATTAAAAGATCTTGTTAAAAAATGAACCTTTGCTAATGGTGCATTACTTCCTGACGGAGCCTTGCTCCCTGATGATGTCCTTCTTGTTGGGGAGGGGGGTGACCGGGACCTATGATCAACTTGTAAATATTGTAAATATTGAAATATGTCAAAGTAAATTTTGCCATTTTGCAAAGGGTTAATTCCCTTTATCCGCAGTCAGTTCCTCAACTCACCATCAGTGTCGCCAAACTGCTTTGTCTTCAAAATGTGCAGACGCATGGGTCATAGTTTGCGTGTAGGTGCGCATATTTTCACGTCAAGTTTTTCTTTATAAATCCCACCTTTTGCGCAGGAACTGGCGTACGCATGTTTTCAGCCCCGTTTTGTGCGTACGCAAGCTTTATAAATGAGGCCCCTGATCAAGCGTATGTCCCTTGTTGTGCGTAGGGCCAACTACATGCTGAGGGAAATTAAAAGATTCAGTAATATTTACAAATTCAGAAGCATTTGTACAAGTATCATTATCCACATGGATATTAAAATTGCCAACAATTATCACTCTATCCAGCTTAATAATAGATGATAGGAAGTCAGAAAAATCAATGAGAAAAGAGGCCGCTGGCTCAGGTGGCCGGTACACTAGAATACAATAAAATGAGCTTGAGCGACCCACCTTAATCATCTTTAAATCAAAAGAAGAGTACGTGTCAGCGCTCACTGACTGGCAGATAAAACGTCTTTTAAAAAACACAGCAAGACCTCCACCCCGACCTGTGAGTCTTGGCGTGCTGATAAAATTACAGTCCATAGGACAGAGTTCATTTAAGTAATAATATTCCATATTCCGTTGCCAAGTCAATCAATCACCTTTATTTATATAGTGCTTTAAACAAAATACATTGCGTCAAAGCACTGAACAACATTCATTTGGAAAACAGTGTCTCAATAATGCAAAATGATAGTTAAAGGCAGTTCATCATTGAATTCAGTTATGTCATCTCTGTTCAGTGGAAATAGTGTCTGTTTTTACTTGCAATCAAGTCAACGATATCGCTGTAGATGAAGTGACCCCAACTAAGCAAGCCAGAGGCGACAGCGGCAAGGAACCGAAACTCCATCGGTGACAGAATGGAGAAAAAAAACCTTGGGAGAAACCAGGCTCAGTTGGGGGGTCAGTTCTCCTCTGACCAGACGAAAACCAGTAGTTCAATTCCAGACTGCAGCAAAGTCAGATTGTGCAGAAGAATCATCTGTTTCCTGTGGTCTTGTCCCGGTGGTCGTCTGAGACAAGGTCTTTACAGGGGATCTGTATCTGGGGCTCTAGTTGTCCTGGTCTCCGCTGTCTTTCAGGGCAGTAGAGGTCCTTTCTAGGTGCTGATCCACCATCTGGTCTGGATACGTACTGGATCCGGGTGACTGAAGTGACCCTCTGATCTGGACACAGACTGGATCTGGTGGCTACGATGACCTCGGAACAAGAGAGAAACAGACAAATATTAGCGTAGATGCCATTCTTCTAATGATGTAGAAAGTACGGTGTTATGTGAAGTGTTTCCGGTTCCGGTTTACCTAATTAATGCAGCCTAAAAATCCTTTAACGGATTTGGATATCAGAATCAGAATCAGAATCAGAATGAGCTTTATTGCCAGGTATGTTTACACATACGAGGAATTTGTTTTCGTGACAGAAGCTCCGCAGTACAACAGAATGACAGCGACAGAACATAAAACACATAATAAAAGAATAAAAAATACAAATATGTAGACAGTGAATGACAATATACAAATGACAATTGTAGGCAGGTATATTACAAAGTGAAGTTATGTATGTACATATATATTGTGTGCAAAATTTAAGTGTATACTAAGTATGTGTGTTAGATAAATAAAGTGTGTGTGTATATAAATATAAAGTGTAGTGTGTTCGCCATTATTGTCAGCTGTTCATAAGATGGATTGCCTGAGGGAAGAAACTGGTCCTGTGTCTGGTCGTTCTAGTGCTCAGTGCTCTGTAGCGTCGACCAGATGGCAACAGTTCAAAGAGGGAGTGTGCTGGATGTGAGGGGTCCAGAGTGATTTTGACAGCCCTTTTTCTCACTCTGGATAAGTACAGTTCTTGAATAGATGGGAGAGTTGAACCGATGATTCGCTCAGCAGTCCGGACTACTCTCTGTAGTCTTCTGAGGTCAGATTTAGAAGCTGAGCTGAACCAGACAGTTACAGAAGTGCAGAGGATGGATTCAATGATGGTGGAGTAGAACTGTTTCAGCAGCTCCTGTGGCAGGTTAAACTTCCTCAGCTGGCGGAGAAAGTACAACCTCTGCTGGGCCTTTTTTACGATGGAGTCAATGTGAATGTCCCACTTCAGGTCCTGAGAGATGGTGGTTCCCAGGAACCTGAATGACTCCACTGCAGTCACAGTGCTGTTCATGATGGTGAGTGGGGGGAGTGCAGGGGGGTTTCTCCTGAAGTCCACGATCATCTCCACTGTTTTGAGGGTGTTAAGCTCCAGGTTGTTGAGACTGCACCAGACAGCCAGCTCTTTTACCTCCTGTCTGTAAGCAGACTCGTCACCGTCCTGAATGAGGCCGATGAGTGTGGTGTCATCTGCAAACTTCAGGAGCTTGACAGAGGGGTCCTTAGATGTGCAATCGTTGGTGTACAGGGAGAAGAGCAGTGGGGAGAGAACACAGCCCTGGGGAGCTCCGGTGCTGATTGTACGGGTGCTGGATGTGTATTTTCCCAGCCTCACTAGCTGCTGCCTGTCTGTCAGGAAGCTGTTGATCCACTGACAGACGGAGGTGGGCACGGAGAGCTGATTTAGTTTGGGCAGGAGGAGGTTTGGGATGATCGTGTTGAAGGCCGAGCTGAAGTCCACAAACAGGATCCTCACATAAGTCCCCGGTCTGTCTAGGTGTTGCAGAACATAATGCAGTCCAATGTTTACTGCATCGTCCACAGACCTGTTTGCTCTGTAGGCAAACTGAAGAGGATCCAGCAAGGGCCCAGTGATGTCCTTCAGGTGGGCCAGCACCAGTTTTTCAAATGACTTCATGACTACAGACGTTAGAGCCACAGGCCTGTAGTCATTTAGTCCTGTAATTTTGGGTTTCTTAGGGATGGGGATGATGGTGGAACGTTTGAGGCATGAAGGGACTTCGCACAGCTCCAGCGATCTGTTGAAGATCTGTGTGAAGATGGGGGCCAGCTGGTCAGCACAGGATTTCAGACAGGCTGGTGTAACACAATCTGGGCCTGTTGCTTTTTTCCTTTTCTGCTTCCGGAAGACCTGGCGCACCGCATCCTCGCTGATCTGAATTGCAGGTGTGGGGGAGAGGGGGGATGCAGGAGGTGAGAATGGTGAGAGTGCTTGATTGGAGAGGTGTTCAGGATGGGTTGCAGGAGTTGTTATTGGTGTGAACGGTAGTTTGGAGAGGCATTCAGGGCTGGTTGCAGGAGTTGTGAAGGGTGTGAATGGTTGTGTGGGGAGGCGTTCAGGGCAGGTGATAGGTGTTCTTTCAAACCTGCAGTAAAACTCGTTCAGATCGTCTGCCAGTCGTTGATTCTCTACAGTGCTGGGGGGTGGTGTCTTGTAATTGGTGATCTTCTTTAGACTTTTCCACACTGATGCGGAGTCGTTGGAAGTGAACTGAGTCCTTATTTTTTCAGAATAATTCCTCTTCGCCACTTTGATCTCCTTTTCCAATGTGTATTTAGCCTGTTTATACAAGACATTGTCCCCCTTCACGTAAGCATCTTCTTTGGCCTGACGGAGCTGTCTGAGTTTTGCAGTGAACCACGGTTTGTCATTATTGTAAATTAGTTGAGTCTTTGTAGGAATACACATATCCTCACAGAAACTGATATATGAGGTTACGGTCTCTGTGAGTTCATCCAGATCGGTGGCAGCAGCTTCAAAAACACTCCAATCAGTGAGGTCAAAACAAGATTGTAAATCCTGCTCTGCTTCATTAGTCCATCTTTTTACAGTCCTTGATACAGGTTTAGCTGATTTTAGTTTCTGCCTGTAGGACGGTATAAGATGAACCAGAAGGTGATCAGAACATCCCAAAGCTGCTCGTGGAACAGAGTGAAATGCATCCTTTATTGTGGTGTAACAGTGATCCAATATATTACTGTCTCTTGTGGGACATGTAACATGCTGTCTGTATTTTGGCAGTTCACGGGACAGATTGGCTTTATTAAAGTCCCCGAGAATGATTAAAACAGAGTCAGGGTGTTGTTGTTCTGTCTCTGTGATCTGATCAGCGAGTTTCTGTAAAGCTGAGCTCACATGCGCTTGAGGATGGATGTAAACACTGACCAGAATGAACGAGTGAAACTCCCGCGGCGAATAGAACGGCTTGCAGTTAATGAAGAGTGTTTCGAGATTTGAGCAGCACATCTTCTTTAACACAGTTACATCTGTACACCACCGTTCATTGATGTAAAAGCATGTCCCGCCGCCGCGCGATTTCCCAGTGGATTCTGATTCGCGATCCGCTCTAAACAGCTGAAAGCCCGGCAGATGGAGCGCGCTGTCCGGTATGGTGTCATTCAGCCAGGTTTCCGTGAAACACAGAGCAGCAGAGTGTGTGAAATCCTTATTAGTCCGAGAAAGCAGAAGGAGTTCGTCCGTTTTGTTGGGTAGAGAGCGGAGATTTGCCAGATGGATGCTAGGCAACGGCGTTCGAAATCCGCGCTTCCTGAGTCTGACGAGCGCTCCCGCTCGCTTCCCCCGTCTGCGCGTCCTGAAGCGCTTGATCAGCGCCGCCGCTCCTCCGATAACAACGTTCACTAAAACATCTGAATAATTGAAATCCGGAAAAACATCTTGTGGTGCGTTCTGCCGAATGTTCAGCAGTTCTTCCCTGGTGAAACTGATGGCAGGAATATAACTAAAGACAGGACAAACTAACAAAAACACAAAAACATATGCGGAGCTCGTCACGGAGGCAGCCATCCTGTATCGGCGCCAGCGATATTAAAAGCATATTAGTATGTTATGTGTATGCCAGGTTAAAGAGATGGGTCTTTAATCTAGATTTAAACTGCAAGAGTGTGTCTGCCTCCCGAACAATGTTAGGTAGGTTATTCCAGAGTTTAGGCGCCAAATAGGAAAAGGATTTGCCGCCCGCAGTTGATTTTGATATTCTAGGTATTATCAAATTGCCTGAGTTTTGAGAACGTAGCGGACGTAGAGGAGTATAATGTAAAGTCTCCGTAAGCAACATGAAATCCATGCTTTTGGAGGTAAATAAATCGCTGAGCAGAAGAGACTTGTTTGCAATTGAACGGGCATTTATCAGACCCATCATGAGCGGTGCAGGAACACCTGAAGCAGAGAAAGAGGCTCGTGGCAGCGACCTCAGATGTACCAAACACACACCGTGCGCTATTGATAGCAATCTTTCTTTAGAAAGCCACGTTTCTAGCATTTGTACAACTGCATTTTTCCATCGCAAAAAAGATATCTAAAAATCTCAAAACTCTGGCAATTTGATAATACCTAGAATATAAAAATCAACTGCAGGCAACAGATCCTTTTCCTATGTAGCGCGTAAACTGGAATAACCTTCCTAAAATTGTTTGGGAGGCAGACACATTCTTCCAGTTTAAATCTAGATTACAGACCTATCTCTTTAACCTATCTTACACATAACACACTAATGTGCTTCTAATGTCTAAATCCGTTAAAGGATTTGTAGGCTGCATTAGAGACTCTTTCACCTAGATATCACACTATAGAGACTGTGTCTGTTCCCTGAACTAGAAAATACAAAAAACGTCCAAACCAAGTTAAGGTTAACAATTTAATTGAGGTTCAACAAATAAAAAACAAATGCAATATGGATAAACAAATGATAAAGCTTGGCTTATTGAATATCAGATCCATTTCTACGAAAACACTTTTTGTAAATAATATGATCACTGATCAAAATATATATGTACTCTGTTTGACAGAAACCTGGCTAAAACCTGATGATTACATTATTTTAAATGAGTCCACCCCCCAAGATTACTGTAATAAACACGAGCCACGTCTAAAATTCAAAGGGGGAGGAGTTGCTTCAATTTATAACAACGTTTTCAGGATTTCTCAGAGGGCAGGCTTCAAGTATAACTCGTTTGAAGTAATGGTGCTTCATATAACATTATCCAGAGAAACAAATGTTAATGATAAATCCCCTGTTATGTTTGTACTGGCTACTGTATACAGCCCACCAAGAGTTTGGTGATTTTACATCCGAGTTAGTCCTGGCTGCAGATAAAGTTTTAATGGTGACTTTAATATCCATGTTGATAATATAAAAGATGCATTGGGATCAGCATTTATAAACATTCTGAACTCTATTGGTGTTAGACAACATGTTTCACGACCTACTTATTGTCGAAATCATACTCTAGATTTAATACTGTCACATGGAATTGATGTTGATATTGTTGAAATTATTCAGCCAAGTGATGATATCTCAGATCATTATTTAGTTCTGTGCAAACTTCATGTAGCCAAAATTGTAAATTCTACTTCTTGTTACAAGTATGGAAGAACCATCACTTCTTCCTGATGTATCTAAATTCCTTAGCATATCCAAAACCTCAGACCAACTTGATGATGTAACAGAAACTACGGACTCTCTCTTTTCTAACCCTTTAAATACAGTTTCTCCTTTACGCTTAAGGAAGGTTAAGGAAAACAGTTTGACACCATGGTACAGTATTGTTCAAAATAATAGCAGTACAATGTGACTAACCATAATAATCAAGGTTTTTAGTATATTTTTTATTGCTACGTGGCAAACAAGTTACCAGTAGGTTCAGTAGATTGTCAGAAAACAAACAAGACCCAGCATTCATGATATGCACGCTCTTAAGGCTGTGCAATTGGGCAATTAGTTGAAAGGGGTGTGTTCAAAAAAATAGCAGTGTCTACCTTTGACTGTACAAACTCAAAACTATTTTGTACAAACATTTTTTTTTTTTTTCTGGGATTTAGCAATCCTGTGAATCACTAAACTAATATTTAGTTGTATGACCACAGTTTTTTAAAACTGCTTGACATCTGTGTGGCATGGAGTCAACCAACTTGTGGCACCTCTCAGCTGTTATTCCACTCCATGATTCTTTAACAACATTCCACAATTCATTCACATTTCTTGGTTTTGCTTCAGAAACAGCATTTTTGATATCACCCCACAAGTTCTCAATTGGATTAAGGTCTGGAGATTGGGCTGGCCACTCCATAACATTAATTTTGTTGGTTTGGAACCAAGACTTTGCCCGTTTACTAGTGTGTTTTGGGTCATTGTCTTGTTGAAACAACCATTTCAAGGGCATGTCCTCTTCAGCATAGGGCAACATGACCTCTTCAAGTATTTTAAAATATGCAAACTGATCCATGATCCCTGGTATGCGATAAATAGGCCCAACACCATAGTAGGAGAAACATGCCCATATCATGATGCTTGCACCTCCATGCTTCACTGTCTTCACTGTGTACTGTGGCTTGAATTCAGAGTTTGGGGGTCGTCTCACAAACTGCCTGTGGCCCTTGGACCCAAAAAGAACAATTTTACTCTCATCAGTCCACAAAATGTTCCTCCATTTCTCTTTAGGCCAGTTGATATGTTCTTTGGCAAATTGTAACCTCTTCTGCACATGCCTTTTTTTTAACAGAGGGACTTTGCAGGGGATTCTTGAAAATAGATTAGCTTCACACAGACGTCTTCTAACTGTCACAGTACTTACAGGTAACTCCAGACTGTCTTTGATCATCCTGGAGGTGATCATTGGCTGAGCCTTTGCCATTCTGGTTATTCTTCTATCCATTTTGATGGTTGTCTTCCGTTTTCTTCCACGTCTCTCTGGTTTTGCTCTCCATTTTAAGGCATTGGAGATCATTTTAGCTGAACAGCCTATCATTTTTTGCACCTCTTTATAGGTTTTCCCCTCTCTAATCAACTTTTTAATCAAAGTACGCTGTTCTTCTGAACAATGTCTCGAACGACCCATTTTCCTCAGCTTTCAAATGCATGTTCAACAAGTGTTGGCTTCATCCTTAAATAGGGGCCACCTGATTCACACCTGTTTCTTCACAAAATTGATGACCTCAGTGATTGAATGCCACACTGCTATTTTTTTGAACACACCCCTTTCAACTAATTCAACTAATTGCCCAATTGCACAGCCTTAAGAGCGTGCATATCATGAATGCTGGGTCTCATTTGTTTTCTGAGAATCTACTGAACCTACTGGTAACTTGTTTGCCTCGTAGCAATAAAAAATATACGAAAAACCTTGATTATTCTGGTTAGTCACATTGTACTGCTATTATTTTGAACAATACTGTATAATGAGCATACTCGCACCCTAAAGAGAGCAGCCCGACAAATGGAGCGCAGCTGGAGGAAAACAAAACTATAGGTATTTCGTATTGCTTGGCGGGATAAGTAACATATCCTACAGAAAAGCATTAAAAACTGCTAGATCCGATTACTTTTCTTCTCTTTTAGAAGAAAACAAACATAACCCCATGTATTTATTCAATACAGTGGCTAAATTAACGAAAAATAAAGCCTCAACAAGTGTTGACATTCCCCAACACCACAACAGTAATGACTTTATGAACTACTTTACTTCTAAAATCGATACTATAGGAGAGGAAGAATTGTTAAACTTGTTAAATCATCTAAACCAACAACATGTATGTTGGACCCTATACCATCTAAGCTCCTAAAAGAGGTGCTTCCAGAAGTCATAGATCCTCTTCTGACAACTATTAATTCCTCATTGTCATTAGGATATGTCCCCAAAACCTTCAAACTGGCAGTTATTAAGCCTCTCATCAAAAAAACACAACTTGACCCCAAAGAACTAGTTAATTATAGACCAATCTCGAATCTCCCTTTTCTGTCCAAAATACTAGAAAAGGTGGTATCCTCACAATTATATTCCTTCTTAGAGAAAAATGGTATATGTGAGGATTTCCAGTCAGGACCGTATCATAGTACTGAGACTGCTCTCCTTAGAGTTACACATGATCTGCTCTTATCATCTGATCGTGGGTGTATCTCTCTATTAGTTTTATTGGATCTTAGTGCTGCGTTTGACACAATTGACCACAACATTCTTTTGCATAGACTTGAACACTTTGTTGGCATCAGTGGAAGTGAATTAGCATGGTTTAAATCATACTTATATGACTGCCATCAGTTCGTAGCAGTGAATGAAGATGTATCATATCGATCACAAGTGCAGTATGGAGTACCTCAAGGCTCAGTACTAGGGCCACTACTCTTCACGCTTTAAATGTTACCCTTGGGAGATATCATCAGGAAACATGGTGTTAGCTTTCACTGTTATGCTGATGATACTCAGCTCTATATTTCTTCGCGGCCTGGTGAAACACACCAATTTGAAAAACTAGTGGAATCCATAGTCGATATAAAAAACTGGATGACGAGTAATTTCTTACTGCTTAATTCAGAAAAAACAGAGGTGTTAATTATAGGACCTAAAACTCAGCTGTAATAACCTAGAACACTGTCTGAGACGATGGTTGCTCTGTCAATTCTTCGTAATCAGTTAGGAACCTAGGTGTGCTATTTGATCGCAATCTTTCCTTAGAAAGCCACGTTTCTAGCATTTGTATCTAGCATTATATCTCAAAAATATATATAAACAGTGGTGGACAGTAACGGAGTAGCTTTACTTCGTTACTGTACTTAAGTACATTTTTCAAGTATCTGTACTTTACTGGAGTAGTTTTATTTTGAGCAACTTTTACTTTTACTTCACTACATTCCAAAGCATAAAATCGTACTTTTTACTTCACTACATTTCATAAAACATATCGTTACTCCCTATATTACGTGCTCCGACACTCAGAAGCGGTGTCTGATTCATCATGAACGAACTGAGTCTTTTCAAAAGAAACTTTTAAATCGGATCGCCAATCTCACCAAACGATTCGTTTACGAATTAGAATGATCCGATTGCAGCTGTTTTGGAGTCGACCACTCACTGATTCAAATGTACCGTTTAGTGCGAGTCTCCAGAAGTAAGAACCGGGAGATCTTGTGAGCGCGTGCGTCTGATGTTGCTAAAAGTAAGTTATGTCGAAATTTTGGATTAATTATTGTAACTGAAAATCATATTTAGGTCAAAACTGTCAGTTGTTTGGGAACTAAATCCGTTGTAAAGAGAGATCTATTTAAGCCCACTCAAATGCTCGAGTGCAGACGATGCAGACACATCAATTTAAGGTAAAAAAAAAAACAACAACAACAACAACAAAAACCTTAAAACAACACAGATTAAATACAATAACTCATGCATGTTCAAATTCACCGCTGCCGTAATGTTATCAGTTTTATTAAAATGTCCTATGTGACGTCTGTTTTTATATTGTTTATCGACAGTAACGTTATACATATGTATATTGTTTTGATTAACTAGACGAGTAGACAGACATGAATGTTCATCGTACTGAAAATAAGTAAATATTGTTAGCTGATGCTAACTGTCTAGCTAACAAGCTTGTTGGTGCTAAGTTGATGTAATTTTTATAAATGTCCAAATATTTTTATTCAGCCACATGCATGGAAAGAGATGCACCCCGTTTGGCTAGGGGTGTTTTTAAACCACAGACAAGGTTTGAGAAAGAAAAAATCATTATGAATTTTTTTTTTATTATTATTTTCCTTAAAATGTTCTTCCTAACTTCAGGCCTTATTATCATGTCATATATACAGTACAGACCAAAGGTTTGGACACACCTTCTCATTCGAAGAGTTTTCTTTATTTTCATGACTATGAAAATTGTAGATTCACACTGAAGGCATCAAAACTATGAATTAACACATGTGGAATTATATATGGAATTATATACATAACAATAAAGTGTGAAACAACTGAAAATATGTCATATTCTAGGTTATTCAAAGTAGCCACCTTTTAATTTGATTACTGCTTTGCACACTCTTGGCCTTCTCTTGATGAGCTTCAAGAGGTAGTCACCTGAAATGGTCTTCCAACAGTCTTGAAGGAGTTCCCCGAGAGATGCTTAGCACTTGTTGGCCCTTTTGCCTTCTGTCTGCGGTCCAGCTCAATATTTTACCATATGTATCTGTACTTTTACTCAAGTACTTGATTTGTGTACTTCGTCCACCACTGTATATAAATTACGGCCTATGCTCTCAATGTCAAATGCAGAAATGTTAATCCATGCATTTATGACCTCAAGGTTAGACTATTGTAATGCTTTATTGGGTGGTTGTTCTGCACGCTTGGTAAACAAACTACAGCTAGTCCAAAATGCAGCAGCAAGAGTTCTTACTGGAACCAGGAAGTATGACCATATTAGCCCGGTCCTGTCATCACTGCACTGGCTCCCTATCAAACATCGTGTAGATTTTAAAATATTGCTTATTACTTATAAAGCCCTGAATGGTTTAGCACCTCAGTATTTGAATGAGCTCCTGTTACATTATACTCCTCTACGTCCGCTACGTTCTCAAAACTCAGGCAATTTGATAATACCTAGAATATCAAAATCAACTGCCTGTTTCTCTCTTGTTCCGAGGTCACCGTAGCCACCAGATGCAGTCTGTGTCCAGATCAGAGGGTCACTGCAGTCGCCCGGATCCAGTATGTATCCAGACCAGATGGTGGATCAGCACCTAGAAAGGACCTCTACATCCCTGAAAGACAGCGGAGACCAGGACAACTAGAACCCCAGATACAGATCCCCTGTAAAGACCTTGTCTCAGAGGAGCACCAGGACAAGACCACAGGAAACAGATGATTCTTCTGCACAATCTGACTTTGCTGCAGTCTGGAATTGAACTACTGGTTCGTCAAGTAGGCTCTAGCCCCCTGCCGAACGGCACCAACTCCTCCCATCCCTTACGAACGGCAGCCGCCCCTCCACATCGCGGTCAGCTGGCAGCAAGTTCGGCCATCCCGGCAACCCCCTCCAAAACGACTTACACTGCATTCAAGCTAACAATTTTCTCCTAACATGTACACATGTTCCTAAAATAAACACAAACAGTGTGACAGCCCCCCGCACCATTCGTCACACTGACTTTGCTGCAGTCTGGAATTTAACTGCTGATTTCGTCTGGACAGAGGAGATCTGACTACCCAAGACCCCCGACTGAGCCTGGTTTTTCCCAAGATTTTTTCTCCATTTTGTCACCAATGGAGTTTTATTTCCTTGCCGCTGTCGACTCTGGCTTGCTTAGCTGGTTACACTTAATTTACAGTGATATTACTGAATTGATTGCAAATGATTGCACAGATACTGTTTAAACTGATCTGAGCTTAATGATGACATCACTGAATTCAATGATAAACTGCCTTTAACTGTCATTTTACATTATTGACACACTGTTTTCCCAATTAATGTTGTTCAGATGCTTTGACACAATCCTTATATATATATAAAGTTGACTTGACTGCTTCAAATATTATAGGCTGAGATCTGTCCACCATTGATGACATTTATGACTCACATTTGCAGAAAAAGGCTTAACAGTTTTTAGAGATTCCACACATCTGGACAGACATTTTTTATCCCTCTACCCTCAGGCAGATAGTCTGCACACAAGTTTTCCCATGTTTTCAACTCTTCTGGCACTTCATATCCATTCTTTGTAATGGTTGGAATGATTTATACATGTATGAATGTGTTTGTTATTACCTTAGTGTCTTAGTTGTGTTTGAGCTCACTGAGAAATTTCAGACAACTATGTTGTTGTTTGGGAATTAATAAATGTACAGTGTAATTCCATACCAACACAATGAACACAGATTTGTAAATTTATATGGAAAACTTTATTTGATAATAAAAATAGCATTCACAGACTTGATAGCTACAAATACATTGTGATACATACAAAAAAAAAAAAAAAAACAAGCTTTACTGTGTGAGTCCACGTCTACTTGAAGTTAGGCTAATGTTATGCATAATTTCATGAGTCAAATGAAGCTATGGGTAATGCAGAATACACACACACACACACACACACACACACACACACACACACACACACACACATATATATATATATATATATATATATATATATATATATATATATATATATATATATATATATATGCATAGTTTCATTAAAAAAAAAATAAAAAGAAAAAAACATTATACCATACACATGTACTGCTTTTATTGACAAAGAAAAAAGCATTTAAAATCCTTATAACTTTTCAGAGACCACAGACAGTATACAAGATCTCTAGAAAAAAAAGCAGGCTATCCATCACAGATATTCAACCCACTTCCTTGAAAAAACCTCAGTTTCTCATCCTTCCTGGAGAGAGGGAAAAAATAAAACTTTACATGTGCCTGATTCTGACCCAAGCAGCAGCACAGTGCAGGGCCAACACTATGCTGCTGTCTGGGGAGTACAAACATTACCCATATTCCTCATGAGCAGAGTAGAAACATATTCACATTTTCTTCTAGTTGGACAGCATTTTTTTTTTTTTTTTTGTACAGAGAAAAGGCAAAAGTACCTTAACTACACAGGTTTGAAGTAAATACAGTAATAAAATTTGTACAAAAGACAGCAGCTGATACGTTCATTTTGATACAGTACTATTCAGATGACACTGAAGGAATTCCCTGTTCTCGTTCCTCGTTGCAAGATTATGGTCCTGTCGAAATTCACGAAACAGCTGTGTTCCCATACAAATTCTTATTGCATCTACAGATCACTGAAATTCAGTGGCTCTCGAGAGCAGGATGGAAAACGAGTGGTGGCTCAGTTTGGCAGATTGTGCCAGGTGCAGTTTTTATGTAGTCTTTTGGATCGGAACTGGCAACCTGAATCTTCTGTGCTGTAACTACATTCAGCTCATTCATGTGTGCTGTGTCCATGTGTCACATTTATTTTTTTAACACATTTTGTAACACAAGCTTGTTAAGTGATTCCGTTTGTTCAGAGCATTTCAATTGCCTTTGGTACTTTACTTTATAGAGGTAAATGTGGCTGCAGAACGATTCAATGTAACGATTCAAAATAATTCAGACTTTTGCTTTAAAATTACTGCTAAATAGAAGGGCCACTAAGAAATGCAAGGACTAACATTTTTTTTTTTTTTCATATATCCAGTGTTAGTTTTTCTTAGTTTAATGTATCAGCTGTATTCCTGTAGCTCATCCAGTCAGTGGTTTGATTCCCAAGGAACACACTGACATACTTATATGGTAATTCATAAAAAAAAAAAACTTGCTTTAAGCTTATGTTGGGTCAAGTTCTCTCAACTGTGCATATGTGCCTGTAGTCTAATTCATAGTGATAACTGAAAAAAAATGTGCCACTATATAATTTTTCCACTTTCATTTTTTTCCTCTTTTTTTTTTTTTTTTTTTTTTTAACTAATAGGGGCTCATGCCTCAGTCCAGTGCAGCATTGGAAAAAAAAAAAAAAAAAAAGTCAGATATTATACAACAGACCAAGACTGAATTATGCTTTTTTTCATCTGGACATCCCATCAAGTTACATTTCAATTTTTTTAAATAAATATACAGCTTAAATATATATTAATCAATTAAACAGTAGCATCATAGTCTGACTTCAGGTTTTGCCACACATCTATTAAAATGAACAAACAAAGAAACAAACATTAAATGCTTGTGCTCTGGTTCAGTAAATCTCAATTTGGAGAAAAGAGGACACGCAAAATAAAGACACATTTGAAAAAAAATGTGTCTTTTAACAAAACAAGGATTGGAACATATAAAAACAAACAGACTGATGAAAACTAGAAAAAGAAGCATTGTTCCACTGTGGTGAAACTCAGTCCCGTGGAGCTCAGATGCTGAGGTCTGCGTGGTTCTCCTTGTAAAGCCGTCTCTTGCTCGGAGAGCTCTGGACGAGGCCGAGGCCCACATTGCTCCCGTTGGCACTGCTGGCTTTCAGTGCATTGTAATAATCCCTAAGCTGTGGAGCAGCACTCTCTTCCAAGTAACTTCCATCACTGCTGCTGTCTGATGTCCTGCGGGAGCATCTTTCAGAGGCTCTGAAGTATCCCTGTCTCTCAGCTTGACTGGATGGAGAGCTGTTGAGCAGAACATTCCTGTTCTTTAGGCCACGTTCAGATGTGCGAGCAAGAGCATGGGTCGTGGGTTTGTGGGATCGCTCAGGGGTGAATGTGAAGTAGCCCTCTTTGCTGTAGTTCTGATGGGGAGTTTGGGGCTCTTTTTGGGGCCAGAAATGCTTTTCTGGAGTGGAGATCTGGCACAGCAGGTCCTGGGTAGAAGCTTGATAGCACTGTTCAGGGGACTGATCTTTATACGAGTGTGTTGTTCGCCGGTCCACAGACTTGGCCCTACGGCGGTCTGGAGAGGTGTTGCGCTTCCGGGTGGAGGAGCGATCCAAGGACCCGCTACGCTCCTGAGACCCCACGCAACTCTGCTTCTCTATGGATGATTTGTGGTCTTGCCTCAGTAGATCCTGGTTGGAGGTTTTCCTCCCAAATCCGCCATCTTTCCTCAGTGTTTTGAAGAGCTTGGCAATGCCGCTCTCTGACTCAGACTTCTTGACCTTGCGGTGAGAGTTGTTTTCACTTCTGTCAGGGGACGGCGAGGGGCTGTGATGGTTGTTACAGGAAGGCTGGTGTGGAGCGCTGGAATACAGTCCTGTTCTGTTGTCCCTCTCTTGTTCCCTGGCCAGATGATGCTGCCAGTCTTTCAGTTGCTGCTGCTTGGGCTGGGATGGTGTGTAATGCTCTGATGTATAGCTGGACTTGTTCGGATGATGAAAGGGGCCGCTGACCAGCAAGGTCCTCACTTCCGAATAATTTTGTGGCCTGGGTGAGGGAGGGTAGCTGTCATTTGGGCTGTCTGGAAATAAATGAAGAAAGGCATTATGTTAGGTCGCTAAAAACACTTGGCTATCAACAGTTTAAATGTCACACAGAACTTTAACAAACAGACAAAAATTTCATACATAACCATCTGTACAAGCAGTCAAGGATTTGAACACACATTTATTTGTGTAGGTTTTTCATTTTATAAAAGAGTGGGTGTGGAAATTATGTAATGACCAAGAAAATGCAAAACAAATATAAACTCCCTTATATTTATTTCGGTTTCTGCAAAATACTGTACCCAGCTTTTCCCCAAGATTAAATCTCTGAAAAACTATTATATGGTTCATCTGACCAGGCAGCTGTGGATGCAACCACAAGACTTGAAAAGACGCACAAAGTCACTTTTACGGACTTTTAAATTAAATGTTCCCTTCTGGTGGAATGAACTCCCCAACACAATCCAAGCAGCTGAGTCCTTAGCCATCTTCAAGAATCGGCTTAAAACACATCTCTTCCATCTTTATTTGACCCTCTAACTTTAACACTCACTATTCTAATTCTATTCTTAAAATCTAACTACCTTTCTTATCTTTTCACACACACACACACACACACACACACACACACATACATACATACATACATATATATATATATATATATATATATATATCAGAGATGGGGACTCGAGTTTGAGACTCGGACTCGAGTGCGACTTAAGTCGCACAAACAGTGACTTCAGACTCGACTTGAGACTCGTCCTCGAAAGACTTCAGACTCGACTCGGACTCGAGCTCCGGGACTCGTGAACAATGTTAATTTTTAGTAAACGTCAGATGAGCTCGCTGTTAGAGTTGTGACGTTCGCGAACGAACCGATTCTTTTGAACGGCTCATAAACATGAACGATGGGAGCCGAGTCACGGCTGGAGGGGAGCCGTTCTTTCTGTCGCTCTTTTTTCCTATGCGTGTTTCAGAGCGCGTGTTTCACACAGATGCACACAAATGAGCTCCTCCGCGAGACAGAACAGTTATAGGGGGAGGGGCGCACCCAGCGCAGGCCAACCCTTTATAGCGTGATGATATTAGTTATTAGTTGTGCACGCATCCTTCACGTGAGTACTCCAGTGGAAAAAAACCTGCGTGCCTCTGTCATTGGGTAGGAGCGGAGCCATGACGTTTTGCACAGATATTCATTGCAGCCCACTTTGTTATTGTTCATTGACTTGAAGGGGCTGATGTCCTATTTGCAAAGTTTACAGTAGTAATAGTATGTAGACATTTCCATTTTATTTATTCTAATTTTATCTACTTTAAATATTTTTGGTTCTCTATCAAAATGTTCTTGTGTGATAACAATGTTCTTGTGTGGAAGTGTTTGTAGTAAAAGCTGTTTTGCACAGAAATTCATTGCAGCCGTTTTCACTGTTTTTGATGTTTATTTGTGAGTAGGTATTGTATGAATAACATAAGTCAGCGTAGCTTTGTTCATTCTTAAGCCAGACAAGAGGTGTGCAGCTATACAGCCAGGACAGACAGAAGGCCATTACTGAATCCATAAATGCAAAATACAGATATTAACTTAAAAGTAAAGCATTCTTGGTGTTTTTGTCATGTTGCAATAGCCTGTTTACACTGATTATATACCAAAATCAAAGTTGATATTGTATGCTAATAGATAGAGTTGTCATAATAACATATTACATGCTTTGAATTCCTTATATATACCTATGCAGTGTTCTAAGCAGCTTGGATGGGTCGCTGTACGTGATGCAACATTTATTATAACCAGAGACTTAATATAATAAAGAGACTTGAGACTTGACTTGGACTCTAGCTCAGAGACTTGAGACTTGACTTGGACTCTAGCTCAGAGACTTGAGACTTGACTTGGACTCTAGCTCAGAGACTTGTGAGCATCTCTGATATATATATATATATATATATATATGCTCCAATACTTAAGCTCCCACCAAATAGTGGGATGAATTCTAAAAGTGCTGTCCATTGTATTTGTTAAAACAAGTATGTGTTGAAAGATCTAATAATAAAATGTGGCATTCTGTAGTTTTGTCGCATCTTCATCTTTTAATCATATTTGCAAATGTCTTGACTCCACAGCAGAGAAAGCAATTTTGTCTTAACTATTTCAATACTTATGGAGCCATTTAGTTTAGCAAGATATTCAAAATATATCCTTTTTAACACAGCTTTTCCTGAAGAGTTTTATTTTCCTGAACATCCAACATTTTTTTTTTTTTTTTTATGTGCTTCAAGAAGTATGCAGACGGATTTGAGTCTTATCATAGTAGAATCAATGCATGGCAATAACAAGCAGCAGGCAGAATAGCTTGAACCTCACTCAATTTCCAACCTTCCTACTCTTTCAGAAAGAAAGACTATACGGACTTCCTGAACTCTGACTGTGTGATGACATTCTGAGCTTCAAACATCACTGTTGAAGACAAAGCTGTACTGTGTCAAGACTGAGAGACTTGAACTGGTTGTGTCCTATGAACATGTGTAGTACTAGGGTCCAGAGGACAGGTTCAAGAAGCACTGCTTTGGAGCATACTATCCCATTATGTTAAGATAAAGATTTTGCAAAGGACAATTGAACAATGATGTTAAACTTCAGGGTAACAACAAGATGGGTTGGTAAAGAATGTCTTCCCAATGAACTATGCCAAATTACAGGGTGAAGCAGGTGCCAAATGTGCATTTCTGAAACCACTGACATTGGCAAATCCTTACAGATGTGTCTTTAAAGACAGCTGGTTGCTCCTGGAAACACAACTGCAGTAATTGTTCTCATCCACATTATGGTTCATGCTATTTACCTACATAAACAGAACTTTTTTTCTCAAATTAAAGGTTAGATTTTGAAGGACATGAAGGATGAACACCAAAAACACTTTTTCATGGCCTGATTGATTATATTCATCAAGGGTGTAAATATATGTGGAGGGCACGGTGTGTGATTACTGTAACACTTTGTTGGACCACCTGATGTTATTCTATATGGATTAATAAATGTTAATTAATCTGAAGATGAGCATATAATTTTATAAAACAAGTTATATCTTTTGATCACAAGTCCAGAATACAAAATTGCACTCATTTCATTACTTGCTTATGGATGAATATAACATTTCGCTTAATTGATAAAGTTTACTGTAGTATTTTATTTTTTATTTGTGACCCAGTCAAGTTGTTGAAACTTTTTTGTAACATTCACCCATCTGTGTTACCAGTGATATGAGAGCACTGCATGTCAACATCATCCACACACTCTACATCACACAGGCATCCATCGGGAACATGAACCCACTGCACGTGCGATCAGAGGGCAGCAGCAGAATGGATTCACCAGGGTTAGATGAAAGCGTGGCATGAGAGCAGGCGAGAGCCACAACACGCGTGCGCCAAGCAGAGCTTATAATGTGTGACTGGGTGACAGGAAGGGGTTGAGACACAGAATGTCCTCTACAAACCGTGGCTTGGTTTTGACCCATTAGGTAGAAGCAAGGCTCGCCCAACTTATCATTCCTCAGACAGGCAGCAAGATGGGGGCCCATCATAGCTGAGGATCCCACCAGAAAATGAGAGATCAGGGAGAGAAAGAAACAGAGATAGATAAAGAGAAAGGAAACATGCAGCACTCAGACAAATGACAATTTTTTTTTTTTTTTTTGCTGACTGAAGACTATTTAGAAGAACTAGATGAAAATCTCACTCTCTAGATGAATACATCAGACTACCTAACAGAGGCTGATTGATCACAAATCAATTGCAGAGAACAAAAAGAAAAGATTATTTCAGGATCAATTCAAACATTTAGAACAAACACTTCAAACCAAAAATCAAAATGCATAAGACTTCAAGCAGGAGGTGAACCTTTTTGTTACCCACCATACTCTGGGACGGATCCGTCTCCTCTCTTCAGCAGCAGTTGAGCTCGTCTACCTCCGGTCTTGATCAACTCGATGGCACGAGAATGCTTCATATTTTTCGTACTTTCACCATTGATCTCCAGTATTTCATCACCAACCTGTGAACAAGCCACCATTAACTTATGGGTGGCTCAAGATGGCATCGTGTTGATCTAGAAGTAATTTTAATGGTTTAAGTAACTTTTATGTGACTGTTTTTGGCTTCAAGAACTGCAGTGTGTGTTAAGTTAGGTGAACTCTACCAGGAGCAGGCCTGGACTCCATTTGGACAGACGTTTAATAATTCTGGTCTACATATTTTATGCCATTTTGTATCAATGGCACGAAAGAGAAAAGCTTTTTTGTTTTATAAAAAAAAAAAAAGAAAGTGTGCTTGTTCTTCAGATGCTATTTTTTGGTATCAGTGGGGAAAGGAAATTACGATTTTGCATGTAAAGATTGTCATGACTGGCAATAATGACATTTTTTCAAACTGAATCTTTTTTAAAGTATGTTGCTCAGTATTTTGTAATGTGTATTCTTCAACATTGTTTACTTCCAACATCGATGGTTTATGTGAACAAAAAAGAATCTGTATTTTTAGCACACAAATATTTGATAACAATTTGCTTTAAATTCAACACATGCACAGTGAAAAAGATTTTAATCTTTTTTTACCTTCATCTTGCCATTCTTGGCAGCAGCTCCATCCTCAGCTAATCGCAGCACGTACAGATCCATGTTGTACTCCTTTCCTCCTCTCAGACTGAAGCCAAAACCTTTACTCTCTCTCTCTAGATCAACAGAGTAATAGTCTGCCTCCTAAACACACACAAACACAACAAAAACAATAATCATACATGACAACTATTTATTTGTTTTATATTACATTACATGCACTTAAGCCAACAGACTTATTTAAGATAACTACATGTATTAAGCTTAGGGGCAGGTTCAGGACCAGTTTTGTCATTACTACAGTAAGCACACATACAGGTATGCACATGCAAAACAGGACTTTTTGAGAGAGGTGTAAAATGTTTTTTTTTTTTAAATGATTATTATTAATATGTATTTTATTTATTTATTTATGCAATGCTATGCCTCTACACATCTAATATACCAAATAAAACTTTGAGCTTGTGTAATCTGGGAACCATAAGAATGGTATTAATTCACATACAATAGGCTATACATTACATTTTCATTTGCTAATGAATAAAAAAAAAAAATTATTATAGCCTGATATTAATGCCAAATATGCTTTCAATAATGTTAATTTGTTGACATTTCAATTTTGAAAGAAAGCTCATCTCTAGATCAATATTCTGTCTTGGAGACGTAACCAAGTTAGCAGATCTGGGCCAATGCTATGTTACCGTCTGGGAAATTAGGATATTTGTGTTTAATATTCAATCAGGATGGAATAAATAAAGGATTCTTCAATCCTTTATTAAGTCTTAATGTTTAGTGAACTTCACTAAACAAATGTGTGTGTGTGTGCCACGTAAACCAGCAAAAGATAAAGATGCAAACATGCAGGCCAAATAGAAAATGTATCCATATCTAAGTTGGTTATTAGCCTGTTCTCAAGAAAGAACTGGTTTTTGAGAGACTGACATGCAACGCGGCTGTTTGATTGGTGAGCGCGCTGTGCTTAATCCATTCATTCGTATCGTAGCCTAAGCTTTAAATCATTGCCTTTTAAATATATACAACAGAACATGTATGATGCATTATTATAGGTGATATTATTTTTGCCAAGCTCTGATTTCTGAGAGATGCAGAGAGAGGCGACAACAATGCTGTGTTTGATTTGCACTCTTTTCACTCATAGTCAAGTTTACATTCATTCACTTCACACTCGTGACTTTAGAGGTCTCTGTATAATATTGCACTGATCCCCTGGCTCACCTGTTATCTAGCGAACACCAGACTGTGTCAGCTTCAGCCGAGTATGCAGGCAGAATTCACTCGACTACTTGACTAGTCTATGCAAGCCCTAATATTTCGACACATTTACGTTTTTAAAAGAAAAACATTGTTAAACTTAAATGATAACAATGAAAATTTATATTAAATTAATATTTTAAATAAAACAGATTAGTGCATGTTACCAGTTTTCCAGTGTAAGGTTAGCTACACAACGGTTATTTAAGTGGTTTTTGTCTGCAAAATAAATCAGCAAATCTGTGTTTGTTTTGTCATTATGAGGTACGGAGTGAAGAGTGATGTGAAAATCTTCTTTAGCCATTTTAGCATTCCCACTGATGCATATGTGCTTTATGGATGTATAAAAAAAAATAAAAAAAATCAAATCATCAAGAAGTACACAAGTGAGTGCGGATCCATTCTTTTTTATTTGAAGTCATTAGCATTTTGATTTATCTACACAGCCTAGTAATTTCACTTTCATTTAGTATAAGACTGCAAACTGTATAAAAAAATATAATAATGGGTCTGAATATTTTTAGCATATGTTCAGCCTTGAGAAATGATAGTACAACAAGTAAGAAAGAAGAAAAAAGTTACAAAGCAGATAGTAATCTGCTAGTAGGAGTAGTCCTGATCCCTTAAAACATTCATATCCCAATTTAAGGAAGACTTTTTCATTAAGATACTGTGTGCAACACTGCAATCAGACCTGTCCTGTTTTCTGTTATAATACAAAGCCTCTCACCTGACTGTAGGTTGCTGGTTGGGTCAGAGCTTTTTTGGGTTTGTTATTCCTGCTGGATGAACAGAAAGAAAAGTAATGTTACTAAAACTTTTATTAGTAGTAGTAGTAGTAGTAGTAGTAGTATCAGTACTTAATCAATGCATATAAACTTACAGTACATACATACAAATGTTATACAGATCCTGGTTAAGTGTGTGTGTGTGTGTGTGTGCGTGTGTGTGTGTGTGTTTCACCTGTGCTCAGTGTTGCTCTGAGGTGTGTGTGTAGTGGTTATGGTGGCAATCTTCTCTGCGTTGGTCAGTAGGGATGCATTTGATGTCTCTGTTTGGTCAGAGAGAAAGACAGTTACAATGTTTTAAAACACTGCTAAATCACACAGAAATGCAGCTACAACTGGCAATCATTGGGGTCCAAGAACATGTGGAGAATATGACCAAACAGACAAGATCCTATAGATTTATTTAAACTGTTGACCAATTTCAGCTCTTTCATTCAGCTGTGTGTCCAATGTGACAAAACCGGTAGGTTTTTTGATGTTTTGCCCATGCACCTTGACTATGTTTCATTGGTTGTGTTTAAAACAGTCTTTCCCAAACCTGACCCCAGAATCCCACCAACACTGTAAAACTATTGTATAATCTCTAGATTCAGGTACTCTCAATGATTCAGATTCTAGACCATTAGCCACCTGAAATATGAGTAAAAATGAACTAAAGAAAAATTAATTCATAGAAGTGCTACTTATAAAATTCTTATGAAAATGACAAATTCTTATAATATTTGGTAGAAAGAATAATCTCTCTCTCTCTCTCTCTCTCTATCTATCTATCTATCTATATATATATATATATATATATATATATATATATATAGATAGATAGAGAGAGAGAGAGAGAGAGAGAGAGAGAGAGAGAGAGAGAGAGAGAGAGAGGTGGTCATAGATTTTTTTTTAAAGTCTAGATTAATCTCACTGTAATCTTAAAATTAATCTAGATTAATCTAGATTAAAATGGCTCATTTGAATTCTCCCAAAGGCATTCAGAATTTGTGTGCTAACCAAATAAAATAATGATTTAAAGTAAGTCTTTTAGAATGGGTTTCTCAAGCCAGGTGGTGCATTAGACCAGGGGCTCATCTCCTGTTTCTATAATGCGTCAAAAACTGCTTGAGAAAGCTGTAAACTAATTCCACATTGCACAAGGTGCAAACAACATGTTTCACACATAATCCGTCTGCACTGCGTATGCGTTTCTAATTTTTTTTACGCACCCATGTTAACGGATTGCAGCATTACGTGGTTGTGGTCCGTCAGTGCATTCCAGAAGCGGTGCGTCTGCAGCAGTCCAGCGATGATTTACGCACCGAGTAGCGGACTGCAACACGTCTGCTTCAGCACCACATACGTAATGCACACGGACTGCGTACGCACTGTAGACGGAGTATGAAACAGGCGTGCATCTTGTAGAGGTTTCCATTGGGAACCTACTTTAAAAAAAAAAAAAAAATCCCTGAAGCAAACCAGGCGGCTTCAGCTGCATCCATGTTAGCACACGTTTGATGTGGTAATTTCACAGTAGGCATTAGGGCTGTCACTTTTAGTTCGAAAATAGATTGCACAATCGATCGGACCAACCAAAAAAAGTTTAGAAAATGAAAATAGGGAATCGATTTTAACCAAATATGTACACTATTTTAAAATAATTAAATGATTAAACAATCTAGATGTAAAAAAAACTCACAAAAAAGCAGAAAAAGAAAATAAAGAATTCCAAAAGTACAGTATGCGTTACGAAAGCTAGACAGAAAATACCAGCAATTTTACGCGCCTATGAGACCCAGTGACGTTGAAAACTACCTCTTATGCTACGTTCACACCAAACATGAATAGAGCGTCTGGCGCAAATGATTTCAATGTAAAGATGCGTTTACGTGCGTCTGGAGGTCTTGCGCTGCGGTAGACGCGAATTCGCCTCATTCGCACATCTAGTTACAGGAGTTTCTGAGTTATGAGACCATTGCAAGCTGACAGTAATATCCCCACCTTGCGCAGCTGTACCTGAGTGTCCCTGGGACATCAGTGCGGTCGGAGCACGTCTTCTCAACAGCTGGACATATAGTGAATAAAAAACGCTCGGCTCTGGACCCTGAAAATGTTGATCGACTTGTTTTCCTGTCCAATAAATTTGTAATGGCCCGAGCCTTTTTGCGCGTTTCATGCCTGCCTAGTGCCGCCTAGCCTAAGTGTCAGTTACATGCAATAAATAAAAAAAAACACATATGGCCTGTTCTCAAGTCCATATTAAAGTTGTATTTTTTTGAACAGTTGTTTGAAATTGATTGAATCATTATTTAAAATAATCTTGGAGATTATTGAAATGCCTAAATCATAAATGTAGCCGGGTTGAAGCCTGCAGTGATGTTTTTCTTTTGTCATGGCAGCCGTCCCCTCTGCATATATATTTTTTCGAGAATGTTGCACTCCTGTTGCTGTTTGTTATTCTGCACAAAACTTCATGCCAATAAATAAGAAATATTGCTGACTTGTGCGTTTCCACTGCTCTTTTTATGTTCGTCCGTTATTTGACATTCAAAAAGGAAAATCGATGGAAAATCGATTTTACAATCGATTCAATGAACTTGGGCCTTAAAAATCAAAAACGATTTTTCACAAAAGTGACAGCCCTAGTAGGCATACACAGGTTCGAAGACTTGTTCTCACCCCCTACAGTGCAATTTGGCTAGGTATACACCTGCGCTAAAATATCAATGTGAAAGTCATCATAGCTCGCCTAGTATTGACCCAGCTCTCAAGAGGGCCAGGATGGAGGTGCACGAGGCACAGCCTCTACACTCTCGCCCCCCTCTCCATTTATCAGTGGGCAGCAGGGCCCGGTTAGAGAATGCTCTGCCTTCTCATGCGCCCCCTGCCCAATCACAGAGCCAGGTAAAAGTCGCATCACTCATTTAAGACTTCATTCCGGTACACTGTGCCTTCCGGGTCTGGTCCCTGTGCTCCGCCTCGCTGCCCCACCGTCGGTATGTCTGTGGTTCCCCTAGTTCTGCTTGTTTGTTCCTAGCGCTCTCCAGACCATCTTGCAGGTTCACGAGAACCATCAGACTCGGCTATACGATTCAGTTCGCCCAGCAACCTCCCAAATTCAGGGGCATATGGTTCACCTCTGTGCTGGACAAAGATGGTCCCATCTTGTGAGTGGAAATCGCTGTCCTGCTGGCGAAGGATGCGATAGAGCCGGTCTCTCCAGCCGATATGAAGTCAGGGTTTTACATCTCGTACATTATTTTACCCAAGAAAGGCGGTGGGTTACGGCCAATCCTGGACCTGCACATCCTGAACCGGGCCCTTCACAAGCTCCTGTTCAGGATGTTAACACAGAGACATATCCTTCAATGCGTTCATCCACAAGATTGGATGCAGTGATCGACCTGAAGGACACACACTTTCATGTCTCAATTCTCCCCAGACACAGGTTTCTCTGCTTCACGTCCGAGAAGCAGGCATATCAGTACAAGGTCCTCCCCGGGCTGTCCCTGTTGCCGCGTGTCTTCACTAGGGTCGCGGAGGCAGCCCTCGTTCCCTTGAGGGAAGCAGGCATTTGCATTCTCAACTACCTCAACGACTGTTTCATATTGGCCCAGTCACAAGATCAGTTGTGTGGACACAGGGACGTGGTACTTAACCACCTCAGCCGGTTGGGGCTTTGGGTAAACCGGGAAAAGAGCAAACTCTTCACTATGCAGATGATCTCTTTTCTCTGTGTCGAGTTGGACTCGGTCGACATGACAGCACGTCTCTCAACAGAGCATGCTCAGTCAATGCTGAAGTGCCTGGAGTCATTTCAAGGCAGGAAGGCGGTTCCACTGAAACCGTTTCAGAGGCTCCTGGGGCATATGGCATCTGCTGCCACTGTCACGCCACTCGAGTTTGCTTCATATGAGAAGCATCTGAGGTAGTTTCGTGCTGTTCACATCCCAGGTTAGCTCAATCATGCAGCCCGACAAGCTCTCATGACAGCCCACCCTTCCGGGAGAAGGGCGATTCCACCAGAGACTGTCCAGCTGATCTGGAGACACTTTGGGACACTCAGGTAGACCTGTTCGCCTCCCTGGACATGTCCCAATGCCAGATTTTCTACTCCCTGTCCAAGGGGACCCTCGTCACGGTTACTTTTTTTAACTAAGTAATTTTTTTAATAATTCTCAAAGTTTTGAAATTGCTTGTTTTATTTTTGTTCTTCATGATTATTTTACTTTCTTTCATGTAAAGCACTTTGAATTACCATTGTGTACGAAATGTGCTGTATAAATAAACTTGTCTTGCCTTGCCTTTTGTTGACTATAATGAGAGAACTTGAGTTTTATTAATCAGTCCATTCATTAGAGTTTCATTTATTTAGCTAAATCGTGCAGGTTTAATTTTTTTCGTTTCTTCTTTTAATTAGGCCTAAATAATGGAAGTGAAATTATACAGTGCCTCATATTTTGCTAAAATAAAGAAAATAATTTATAAAACATGCAACAATTTCTCAATCGGTGTACAGAGAATGTCAGTATTCTCACATATTAAACCTATATTTTCATATTTTAATTTTAAATTCCTTTAATAAAACAACATGCATTTTTGTCATGCACTACTTTGTTATCCATTAACTGTCCTTTATTTTGACCGATAACTTCTTGGAAAAAGATATGTCTGTATACTGATTGTATACTGTTGAGAAATTGTTGCATATTTTATTAATTACTTTCTTTATTTTAGCAAAACATCAGGCACTTTATAATGTCGCTTCCATTATTTAGGCCTAATTAAAGAGTTGTGGATTCTGTGCTGATCCAAGTTGATTTTGGATCATTCAAGTGCCATTTAAGTATAAAATGAAGTTTGGCAGCAAGCTGATATAGCTTAATGTCCGGGGGCACAAGACCTTCACATCTACAAAGAGGCTGTATCTCAGTCTAGGTCTTTCGCCAAATAAAGGAAATAATGAAGCCATGCAACTATTTAAGTGCTTTGTTGGTAATGAGAACTGGTAGCATTTGAAATGGGTATAGAAGGCGGAGTAAAATATTCATTTTGACCAGGTGGAAACAACCTAATAGAGATAAAGGAAGATTACACCATCTATTACGTTTTCTCTTCTAATCTAAGTCCTTCAATCAATTGGTTGTCTCTAATGGCCGCAGCCAGTGGTTCAAAAGCACGTGCGAACAGCAGTGATGACATTGGGCATCCTTGCCTCGTACCACGTGCTACAGTAAACCTAGGGGATTTAAGACCATTAGTAATGACTCTCGCTGGGGGGAAAGAGTACAGAATCCTAACCCATTTAATAACTGCATCACCCAAGTTAAATTTAGAGAGTACAGTGAATAAATATGGCCATTCAACCCAATCGAATGCCTTCTCAGCATCTAATAAGATGTCTAATACAGAATTTGCATACTGATTTGAATATTGAATTATGTTAAAAAGCCCTCTAATATTATGAGCTGAGGATCTGCCTTTGACAAAGCCTGTCTGGTCAAGATTCGATATTTTGGGAAGAAGTGATTTAAGCCGTGTGGCTAAGATCGTCGCCACAATTTTTGTGTCCACATTAAGCAGAGAAATAGGGTGATAAGAACCGCACTCCTCAGGGCATTCGCCTTTTTTCTTTTTTTTTCTTTTTTAGAAAAACACATATGTTGGCTGCTATCATGGAGTCAGTAAGCCTGTCAGAATGAAATTAATACTGTATCATTTCATGCATTAGGCTCCCTAGCTCCATTTTAAATTTCTGAAAAAATTCAGCTGTAAACCCATCGGGCCCTGGTGCTTTTCCTTTGGGAAGGCTATTAATACAATTCAAAATTTCACTAAGTTTAATTGGTTTGTTTAGCATCTGTCTTTGTTCCTCGGTTGATTCACGTAAATTTAGATTTGCAAGGAATTTATTCATATTATCACCAGAAAAATTGCCTGATTGGAATGAATAAAGCCTCTTATAAAATGCCCTAAAGATTTTGTTTATTACTTTGTTATCGTGATGGCACTTGCCTTCTTTATCTTTGATACTGGATTTGACCTGGGCTTGAGATCGGTTCTGCAATAAATTGGCTAGATATTTGTTGGGTTTATTGGCAAATTCATACATCCTCTGTCTAGCAAAGAACACAGATTTTTCAGCTTTATTTTTAATAATTGCTTCAAGAGAGGTTTTAATGGTTTCTATCTTGGCCAGGAGCACATCTGATGGGCAGGTATTATATTTTGTTTTTAAATCATGGAGCATCATTTCTAATTTTCTCTGATCTGCCAGCTGCATTTTTTCTGTTTGGATACATAGGAGATACACAATCCCATAATATATGCCTTACACATTGTGAAGTGTGTGAAGTGACATTCAGCCAAGTATGGTGACCCATACTCAGAATTTGTGCTCTGCATTTAACCCATCCGAAGTGCACACACACAGAGCAGTGAACACACACACACACACACACTGTGAGCACACACCAGGAGCAGTGAACAAACACACACACTGTGAGCACACACCCGGAGCAGTGTTCATCATTTATGCTGCGGCGCCCGGGGAGCAGTTGGGGGTTCAATGCCTTGCTCAAGGACACCTAAGTCATGGTATTGAAGGTGGAGAGAGAGCTGTACATGCACTCCCCCCACCCACAATTCCTGCCGCGAGACTAGAACTCACAACCCTTCGATTGGGAGTCCGACTCTCTAACCATTAGGCCACGACTTCCCCCATTAGCATTCTCCCAGTGCAAATTCGGAGAGACTTCTGGGGTTCTATTGTCCATAATAAATAGTTTAACTTGCTCTTTAAGGTAGGATTCAAAATTTGATTCAGGAACGAGCCATAGTTTGAATTTCCAGGAAGACGGGTAGTATATTTGGTTCAATAGGCCTAACCTAAGAAAAACGGGAGCATGATCCGAGATTACAATGTTGCCAATATTACAGTCTATTACATTTTGGAGTGAAGTTTTGGGAGAGAAAAAGTAGTCTATTCTGCTTGCAGTTTTATGGACACCAGAAAATAATGTGTATTCTCTATCTCTGGGATGCAGAGCTCGCCAAACATCTAACAGACCAATTTCTTTACACATCTCATTAAAAGCTTGTGCTCTGTTTGAAGGCTTATCATTAGATGGTAACATTTTGTCATTTTTTAGTAGTATTGTGCAATTAAAATCACCAGCAATTACACTATGTTCACATTGCCATTCAACAAACTTGGAAAAAACCTGTGTAATTAATTTGTTGGATTGATTAGGGGGCATATAGACTTTCATAAGGGTAATGGGTTGTCCAGCTAGTGTAGCTTTAAGCAGGATAAACCGTCCTGATTTATAGAAATATGTATTAATATCTGATAGTGGTATACATTTATTTACAAGAATGACAACTCCCCTACTTTTACCGGTGAATGACCAACATAGACTTGTCCTGCCAGTCTCTCTTCAATTTGACATGCTCACTGTTTGTTAGATATATCTCCTGCAAAAATGCAGTGTGAATTTGATCTATTTTAAAATTATTTAGAATCTTTTTTTTTTACTGGATTTTTAACACCCTTTACATTCTAACTACATATGTTTAATATTGTTTTATTCGTTGCCATAGCCAAGGGTTAGTTAAATATTCCAGCTGCACCAATATGTGAGATACCCTGCCATGTTTTGAAGTGTGTGTATTCTGCTCCATTCTGAGACACAGGAAAAGTATAGCCACAGAGTTGAATAGACGGTGGTAGCATGTATGATATTGAGAAGAAGAGAAAAAAATAGGTAGAGTTGTGTTGCCCTGCATGTTGAACATAAAACATAGAACTATTTATATTTACCAACTTTGACATTTTTGGAAGAAGACAAGGGAAGTCTGACACTGGTCAGTTTCACATTTGAGAACAACAGTGATCGCCACTCGGTCTCCTTGGAAACATTACATGACCGAAGCTTAGATAGAACAAACAAAGAATGCTGTACTCGAAGAGTCGCTGGATATATCATAGCGAAGCAAATTCCTCGTTCACGGAGTTGTTTCTTCACATTTCCAAAGGCTTGTCTTTTTCGCACTATGGCCACAGAAAAGTCTTCAAACATAGAGATGTTTTCTCATTTATAGATCAGCTGACTCGCAGATTCGCTGCTTGCAGAATGCACACCTTGTCTTGAAAATTATGCAGTTTTAGCATCAATGTCTTTCTCCTGATGTAGGAGGGCGCGAAGGGACATGATGCGCACGCTCTATCTTTACCTGGTGGTCATTGAATTCAACCTTAAACCAGGTCCAGAGGAACGAGACCGGGTTTGTCCCTTCTTCCCCTTCGGGTAGGCCAATAATTCATAAACTGCATCGCCTGCTCCTATTTTCCTGGTCATCTATCTTTTCCAGGGCCGCATCAAGCTTTTTGTTTCCTTTTCGTTCAAGTCCGGGGCTATCTCTTGAGACCATGTCTTCCACCCCCGATATACGCATTTCAGCTTCAGTGACTCGGTTCTTCATCTGCTCGACATGTGTCACTACCGTATTCAATTTCTCTAGCACTGGATCAATCTTGTTATCCAAAGCTTATCGACGCCCGCCAGGACTTCTGCTGTTATTTTCTTCACAAGTGTGTCCACTTTCCCAGACTTCAGCCGTCAAATGTAACACATCAGCAAGGCAAAGCTGACGGCTATTTGCAAAAATGTGCTTTGATGCGCTTGTTTGATAACTTGTGGTCAAAGTGCCACTCAGCGGTCAAAAGCTGCAAATGCACTTTGCAGACGTGGCAGAATGCACGGTGGTAGAAGTATCATATTGGTTGGCCTCCTGCTGTACATCATTATGCCATTTCTGTCATTGAACATGTGCAGAAACTTCTAGTTTCAGTTTGTTTCCTCACAATCTGAATGAAATATCAGTATCATGTGACTTCTTTATTCAGGCTGTGCTACTAGATTACAAACAGACTTTCAGGCTCTATGTACACGCAGCTACTGCTTCTCAACAGATTTGTTGTAAATGCAGTCATTCATTTATTTTGGAACTAATTATTATGGACTTATCAGTTATGAGAAAGTACAAATCACAGGAGGTTAGCATGGAAGATAATGCTACTTCTGAAGCCTTTGCTACAGTTCCTCAAAAGAAACGGAAGTATTTTGTTGATTCCAGGTCCAGCAACCTTGCCATCATAACACTCAACTGCCATCACACCTATGTGCACCAAATTATTCCAGAGTGCTTGAGGAGAACATGAGGCCATCTGTAAAAACTGTTGGGCGTGATAATGACAGAAACAAGAAAATCCACACAGGAATGGTGCAGAAAGAAAGAAATTAAAGGGCAAGTGGAGATATCAGTTCAATGCGAGAAACCTCTGCAGCATTAATGTGTCTAATGATGATTTTCGGCAGAAGACACAAACTCACCGTCTCCGGGTATGATGCACAGCGTGACAGTGTTGCCGGCCTCTTTGATGAGGTTGACGATGTCAGAGTGCGATTTGTTGGTGATGGAGCAGCTGTTGACCGCCAGGATACGATCACCCACCTTCAGCTTCCCGCAGCGGTCTGCTGGACTGCACTCGATGATTCTGCCTATTTTATGGGGCATGGCCGCACATGTGTTTCCTGCTGTGTTTGTGTGTGTATCACAATTCAGATGAAGAAAAGAGACAAAAAAAAGTAAATTAAGCTTTCTTCTATTGTCAAGGAAAGCCTGCCAGTCTTCAATGAGAATTTGAACACAGAAAATCAAATAATAGTCATAAATAGTTAAAAAGGTGCAGCTGGTGGGTTTACATGTGTCTTCTATTCTCAGTTCTCGCTCTCTCTCAGATGTGTGCTGACCAAGCACACGTACTGCATGTCTGTGTCTTAATCACACTCATTCACAAGAAAACATCATACCAAAGGTAGTGCCCGCATCAGGCCGTGACACGGATGACACGATCACAAAGCCGAAGCCCTCGTTCTCGGCACGCTGGATTTCCACGTCGTAGGGCTGCAGGGTGGCGGGCGTCATGTTGACAACAGTGCTCCCGCTGCCGCCGCCTCCGCCGCTGCCGATGCCGCTGGTGCTGCCGGAGCCCGAGCTGACGGTGTTGAGTGAGTTCTGGCTGCCCTGCGGCGTGCGCTTCTCCTGCGTACTGCTGTGGTGAGATGATGCAGGAGACGGTGGCACTTCCACCTCCCCCTTGTAAACTAAACAAACACACATAAGCTTGACTTGTCAAGAGACGTCTGTACAAATAAATCTGCCTGACTTCTCATGTGAGTCTGTGAATCTATGAAATGCACTTTACATGTGCTCAGTATCTCACAAGGTCAACATCAAGAATTCAAATATACGATTTAAATTATAGGAAAACTGACAAACTGTGGTTTAAATCGCTTTCTGTCTTGCATATTATCTCTCAAAATTATGGATTTAAAAAAAAAATGTAAATAAGTTGATGCAACCTCTTATTTACAGGCAAACATTTGACTGTTTGGTGGTCTACTGAAATTATTAGTTGTGCATGATCTAATTTATGTTAATAACACAAATATTCACATTTGATTGCATACCTTTTGTGCCAAAATAGGGGCCCAAAAGTTTGTGACTTTGCCCTATTTTTTTCCTTCTTCTAAACACCTCCCAATCACTATTCTTGCAATCAGTTCCCAGAATTTCAGTAATAAAATTGTTCATACACACACATCACCATGAACATTTACAGTAGTGTACTGGGCAGTGGTCTAAGAAAACAAAAACAAAAACAAATGATCTCTCGGAAGTCTCTCTAAAGTGTCAATGAATTTACCACACAACCTTTTGGTAATTTACGTTCTCCCAAAATTCAACAAACTTTGAAATGTTAGTGTGTTAATAATGTGACTTTGTGATTACAAAATTTGTAAATACTACTTTCAATATGAACAGGCATCATACCATTTCAGATTTCAACATGTAGTTATGGTTTAGGATTGTTGCTTTGGGTCTTTGCTTATCCTTGAAGCCTTTTTTTTTTTACTTATGTTTAACTAAATGGGCTCAAATAATAATAATAATAATAATAATAATAATAATAATAAAATGAACCATTTTCAAAAGAAAGTGTTGATGCATTTTAAAGGGTTAGTTCACCCAATAATCAAAATTATATAATTAATAACTCACCCTCATGTCGTTCCAAACCCGTAAGACCTCCGTTTATCTTCAGAACACAGTTTAAGATATTTTAGATTTAGTCAGAGAGCTCTCAGTCCCTCCATTGAAGCTGTGTGTACGGTCTACTGTCCATGTCCAGAAAGGTAAGAAAAACATCATCAAAGTAGTCCATGTGACATCAGAGGATCCGTTAGAATTTGTTGAAGCATCGGAAATACATTTTGGCCCAAAAATAGCAAAAATTACTACTTTATTCATCATTGTCTTCTCTTCCGTGTCTGTTGTGAGAGAGTTCAAAACTCTGCAGTGTAGTGATATCCGGTTCATGAACGAATCATTCGATGTAACCGGATCTTTTTGAACCATTTCACCAAATCGAACTGAATAGTTTTAAACGGTTCACGTCTCCAATACGCATTAATCCACAAATGACTTAAGCTGTTAACTTGTTTAATGTGTCTGACACTCCCTCTGAGTTAAAACAAACCAATATTCCGGAGTAATTCATTTACTCAAACAGTACACTGACTGAACTGCTGTGAAGAGAGAACTGAAGATGAACACCGAGCCGAGCCAGATAATGAACCAAAGATTGACATACACATAGATCGATTACAAAACTATACAGGTATTCAAGGGCAGGCTCTAAGATGGTTTAGATCCTACCTGTCTGATCGCTACCATTTTGTTTACTTAAATGGGGAATCATCTCATTTATCATCAGTAAAGTATGGAGTGCCACAAGGATCCGTCCTAGGTTACCTACTATTTTCAATATACATGTTGGCCCTTGGTAATATTATTAGAAAATACGGAATTAGCTTCCACTGTTATGCTGATGATACTCATCTATATATCTCAACGAGACCAGATGAAACCTCTAAATTATCTAAGTTTACAGAGTGTGTTAAAAATGTAAAAGATTGGATGACCAATAATTTTCTCCAAGTAAATTCGGATAAGACAGAGATATTAATTATTGGACCAAAAAACACTACACAGAATCTTGTAGATTACAATCTGCAACTAGACGGATGTACTGTTACTTCCTCTAAAGTCAGAAATCTGGGTGTTATATTAGACAGCAAACTGTCTTTTGAAAATCATATTTCCCATGTTATAAAAACTGCATTCTTCCATCTTAGAAACATTGCCAAGCTACGAAACATGTTATCTGTTTCTGATGCAGAAAAGCTAGTTCATCCATTTATGACCTCTAGACTGGACTATTGTAATGCACTTCTAGCTGGTTGTCCTTACCAGGTCAAGAAAATATGATCATATTACTTCAATTTTACAGTCTCTGCACTGGCTACCTATTAAGTTCCGTATCAGTTACAAATTATCATTACTTAGCTATAAGGCCCTAAATGGTTTAGCTCCTGCATACCTAACTAGCCTTCTACCACGTTACAACCCATCACGCACCCTAAGGTCACAAAACGCTGGACTTTTGGTAGTTCCTAGGATAGCGAAGTCCTCTAAAGGAGGTAGAGCTTTTTCACATTTGGCTCCCAAACTCTGGAATAGCCGTCCTGATAATGTTCAGGGTTCAGACAAACTCTCACTGTTTAAATCTAGATTAAAAACACATCTCTTTCACCAAGCATTTGAATAATGTATCTTAAATTGTGAGTGTAGTTGCATCTGATCAAATGCACATTTTTATTCTTTAGCTTGGGTTAAACTAATTAATTTTACTTTGTTGGATCAGCAGCTGGATCCAGAGCACCTGAGAAAAGATGATGCTGACCCTCAGAGGACCTCAGATGATGCTAACCCTGAATCAACAAACAGAACTAACAAATATTGCTACAAGTGAGACTGAATCATATAATAATAATAATAATAATAATAATAATAATAATGTTCATCATCTGGCTGACTACGTCTTGTATTAATTTTTCTACAAATCCTGTCATACGTGAACAAACTGACAGTCACCACTTATAAGCTATTACTACATATTGTAGAAACATAATTTTCTGTAAAGTTGCTTTGTAATGATTTGTATTGTAAAAAGCACTATACAAATAAACTTGCATTTAATTGAATTGACTTGTTCACGGGTGAAGAACCGTTTCTGTCAGAGGCGTCCGATTCGTGAACCGAGGAGCTGATGATAGTGCGCATGTGTGATTCAGCGTGAAGCAGACCGACACACAGAGCGTCTGAACTGAACTGATTCTTTTGGTGATTGATTCTGAACTGATTCTGTGCTAGTGTTATGAGCGCAGGTAAACCAAAGGCTTGAATCAAGGGCAATCATCACCAATGACATCATTACGCTGAGCGCAAAAGAACCGGTGAACCGTTTTTTCAACTGATTTATTGAATTGAACTGTCCGAAAGAACTACTGGTGATCAGAAAACCAATGCAACCGGTTCTTGACCTTGAGAACAAGTCAATCTTTCATTCGTTATCTGGCTCAGCTTGGTATTCATTTTCAGTTCTCTCTTCACAGCAGTTCAGTCAGTGTTTGAGTACATGAATTACTCCGGGATATTGGTTTGTTTGAACTCAGGGGGAGAGTCATCCACATTAAAAAAGTTAATGGAGACGCAAACTGTTTTAAATGATTCAGTTTGATTTGGTGAACTGGTTCAAAAAGATCCAGTTACAACGAGTGATTCGTTCGTGAACCGGATATCACTAAACTGCTTTGTTTTGAACTGTCTCTCACACAGACACGGAAGAGAAGACAATGCTGAATAAAGTCATAGTTTTTGCTATTTTTGGACCAAAATGTATTTTCGATGCTTCAACAAATTCTAACGGACCGTCTGATGTGACATGGACTACTTTGATGATGTTTTTCTTACCTTTCTGGACATGGACAGTAGACCGTACACACAGCTTCAATGGAGGGACTGAGAGCTCTCGGACTAAATCTAAAATATCTTAAACTGTGTTCAGAAGATAAACGGAGGTCTCACGGGTTTGGAACGACACGAGGGTAAGTTATTAATTACATAATTTTGATTATTGGGGGGAGTCATCAGAACAATATCATGCAGTTTTTCTTTTGATATTTGAGTAAATGGGAAGCCAAATATATATTAGTGGTAGTCTCCCATTCACTGCTATAGAAGTTTACTCAACTATGACGACTTCCGCTAATAAGAAACCTGGAAATGTGGAAAAGATTGGCAGGATTTTAAGCATGTTACACTCTAGTGTTCTGTAGTGTTAAGTGATGAGAAATGAAATAGAAATACAAAAACAGCAACTACAAAAACTTCATCAAAATGTAAATCAAACTAGAAAAAGAAATTAAAACTGTGTACCTCCATAAGTAGTTTTGCGGCGGACGGTGAGGTTGACGTGACCCTGTTTAGCCGCCTGCTGCATGAGCTGCACCACCAGCTGATGAGACTTCCCCACCACCGCCGTGCCATCCACACAGATGAGCTCGTCTCCAGAGCGCAGACGGCCGTCCTCGTCCGCTGAGCCATACTTCACTATGTGCCCTATGTAGATCTGCCATACATTTCATGTGAAGAACACTGGTAAGTAAGACAGCTCTTGCATGCTGTAGACGGTGACATAAGCCAGTTGATGTACATCACTGCCTCACTGTGTTTCTCTTATAACTGGACCCTGTTCTCCATATCACACTCGAGTGATTGGGACAGACTTCAGTATTAGTTACAGTTCTTATGGTTGCCGACCGAAGGATGCATGTATATTTGCATGTGTGTGTGTGTGTTTGTGTATGTGTGTTCTCTGACTCACCGGTTCTCCGGGTTCATTTCCCCCCAGGATCCGAAAGCCAAAGCCTGTGTCTTTCCTCCAAAGAAAAATGTCTTGTTCTTGAGAGTCTGGCACTGAAAATAAATAAATAAATAAGTTTATTTGCTAGCATGTCTCCAAGTAAAATATTACATAGAAGATACACAAATACATTGCAAACTCCCTACCAGTTTTAAGACTTCTATTGTTAAAAAGCCTATATAATTTCACAAAGCTCAGCTTTACAAAAGATACATTTTTAATACAAAAATGTACACACATTTCTCGATAATGACTGATGGTGCCGCAAATGGCAGCCGAGGATCATCGCTCTTCAGTTGTTTTAGTTCATTTTTCCTGTTTTTTGTTTTTCATACTCAATCAGTTTCACCAGGGATGAACTATTGAGCATTTGACAGAACACACCACAAAACCTCCTACCAGTTTTTGATTATTGTCATGTTTTGTTGAAAGATGTTGGTGGAGCAGCGGCACTGATCAAGCACTTCAGGACACACAGATGGGGAAGTGAGCCAGCAAGCTCAGGAAGCATCGTCCATCTGACAAATGTCCGCTCTCAACCCAAGAAAATTGACAAACTTTTTCTGCTCTTCCAGACAAATAAGGATTTCTCACACTCTGCTGCTGTGTGTTACACAGAAACCTGGCTGAATGACGCCCTTCTGGACAGCACTCTCCATCGTCCTGACTTAGGTACAGAAACACGTTTGTTTGTTTAAAATAGAATGTGTACTTCATGCTTACATCAGTTGGTATATTTATACATACATAGGGGGAAAGAAGAAGCCACCTTATACATTACATGTACACACGTTCCTTCATGTACACATTCTGGTATGGTCAAAATTAGCCCCTCTCCCTGTGTCTGTCATATGATCCTACATGTTCATGCAGACTTAAACTCATGCAGCAAAACTTCACAAATAAATATAAATAATATTAAAATAACAAAGTTTCAATAACAAACTCTAATAAAGCAAATCTCTCCCATGAACTACCAAAATACAGCAATCATGTTACAAGTCCCACCAGAGACAGCAATATATTTGAACATTGTTACACAGCAATAAAGGATGCATATCACTCTGTTCCACAAGCCGTTTTGGGGCTCTCTGATCACTGCCTTATACCAATCGTACAAGCAGAAACTTAAATCTGCTAAACTTGTAGTGAAGACTGTAAAGAGCTGGACCAACAAAACAGAGTGGGCTTTAAAAGCTTGTTTTGACCTCACTGATTGGAGTGTTTTTGAAGCTGCTATCACTGATCTGGACGAACTCACAGAGACTGTAACATCCTATAATAGTTTCTGTGAGGATATATGTATTCCTACCAGGACTTATTTAACATTTAACAATGATAAGCCATGGTTTACTGCAAAAACTCAGACATCTTTGTCAGGCCAACCCTAACCCTAACCCTAACCCTGAATAAAGAGATAAGAGTGGCTAAAAGGATCTATGCTAAAGAGTTGGAACACCATCCCCCTGCACTGAGGTGAATCAACAACTTGCTAATGACCTGAATGAATTTCATTGTAGATTTGAAACCCCCTACACCCATTCTGACCATCTCTCTACACAACCGTTAAAGGTCCTTTGACATGAAAATTTCCCTTTCTGAGGTTTTTTAAGTTTCTAGAAATTTTAATCGGTGTAAATCGAGATTTTGCTATATTTCTCTCCCTTTGAGAAAATGGAATCAAGTGAATCAAGCCAGTGACTAAACGATCAACTTCACGTTGTTTCTCTTAGTAGCATGAAACAAAACTGTTATTTAAATTGTGATTTAACTACCGAGAGCGATCAAAGAATGCTCCCTTTATTTTTCCGGAGCCGTTACACATCGCGAAACAGAGCATTCAAGCCAGAGGACTAATGTCAGGATATAAAAATGCTTTTTATTTCTAAATTTTAAATGTAAAAATCATACTAACAATATAAATACACCTAAGGAAACATTAAAAAGCATTTAAAGAAAAGGAAATAATCCATGTCATGGGACCTTTAACACCTCCTGTAAGGATTATTGGTGCTCCCCTGCCCACCCTTCAAGAACTGTATACATCCAGAGGGAGGAAAATGACTCAGAAAAGGACTCTGGATCCCACACATCCAAGTTAACCCCTTGTTTAACTTTTGCCACCTGGCCAGTGCTTCAGAACCACAAATACAAGGACAGCCAGACACCAACTAGTTTCTTCCCCCAGGAAATCTACCTCATGAACAGTTAAATGTTCCCCACTTATGCAATAAAAATGTGCAATAACCTTATATTTATTTGTTACCACCTCCATCCTAGAACATCCATGCATCTCACTTTATTCTGTTCCATTATCATCTATAGCACAACTGTTCATACAATTTATTTATTTTGCAATATTTTTTTATTTTTTTTATTTTACATGTGTGTATTTTTTATTTATTTTTGTCTGTGTGTTGTCTCTGTGCACTGGAAGATCATGTCACTAAAACAAATTCCTTGTATGCGCTAGCAAACTTGGCAATAAAGCTCTTTCTGATTCTGATTCTGAACAGGACTGACAGGGAATTGGCACTATGAGTGGGAGCCTTCAGGAGTCACCCAACAATCTGACACCAAACCGGCCTGTGTGTTCAAGGACATCTACTGCAGTACATCCTCAAATCATACTGGCATAACCTTTAAAACTAGTCATACACATTAGACATCAAGAATGCTGGGGGTTCAATTTAATGCAATATATGTCATCCGTAGGACACCAGAATGCAGTGTGCTTACATGGAGTCTTGCTCTTCAAATACTCTATAGTCATGTGTATCTGCTTTTTTCCAGACTACTCACCACGGCTCTCGTACATACTCCTTGACTGTGCCCAGATTTTGAAGGGGTCTGGTTTCTTCTGGAATGTCCCGTTGGCTGCAGAGATGTCAAAGGGGGGAAGGACGGGCAGCGGCTGGGTGGGAGGAGGTGGCATGGGTGGAGGGCCCCCCAGGGTGTCAGCGGGCACTATGGGCTCCGGGCGGCTGGGCGAGTCTGTGTGTGTGCTGCGGTGACTGCATATGCTGTGCTGAGAGCTGCCCTGACTGTCCTTCCTTTCCAACTGCTGAGAGACACAGAGATTCAAAGGTTTACTCTGTAGGACTAGTTAACTAACAAAACTGTAGTCATAATTTACCAGTTGTCATGTTATTTCAACCTAACATTATTTTTCTTTTATTTTTCTTTTTTTTACAGTGGAACACAAAGGGCGATATCCAAGGCAAATGATATACAGGACAGTGCCACACTTCCAACACTACAATAAAGTAGTTTATACAAATTATTCTGAAGCCACACTTTTGAGCAACAGACCAAAAATGAAGTTGTTCACAGACAGTTGCATATGTCACAGTGGAGAATCTCATTCACGCTTGTGTGTGTCACACCTGTGAAGCAGTGGTACATGCAGGGGCGTAGCCATCTTTTCGGAAGTCAGGGGGACAGAAATTATATACATACAGTGGGTATGGAAAGTATTCAGACCCCTCACTCTTTGTTATATTGCAGCCATATGCTAAAATAATTAAAGTTATTTTTTTTTTCATCATTACTGTACACACAGCACCCCATATTGATAGAAAAACACAGAATTGTTGACATTTTTGTACTTTCCGTACAACACCGCCACAGCATGATGCTGCCACCACCATGCTTCACTGTTAGGATGTATTGGACAGGGGATGAGCAGTGCCTGGTTTTCTCCACACATACCGCTTAGAATTAAGGCCAAAAACTTCTATATTGGTCTCATCAGACCAGAGAATCCTTCAGGTGTTTTTAGCAAACTCCATGCAGGCTTTCATGTGTCTTGCACTGAGGAGAGGCTTCGTCGGGCCACTCTGCCATAAAGCCCTGACTGGTGGAGGGATGCAGTAATGGGTGACTTTCTACAACTTCCTCCCATCTCTCGACTGCATCTCTGGAGCTCAGACACAGTGATCTTTGGGTTCTTCTCCTCCGATAGCTCAGTTTGGCCGGACGGACAGCTCTGGGAAGGGTCTTCCCAAACGTCTTCCATTTATGGATTATGGAGGCCACTGTGCTCTTATGAACCTTAAGTGCAGCAGAAATGTTTTTGTAACCTTGGCCAGATCTGTGCCTTGCCACAATTCTGTCTCTGAGCTCTTCAGGCAGTTCCTTTGACCTCATGATTCTCACTTGCTCTGACATGCACTGTGAGCTGTAAGCTCTTATGTAGACAGGTGTGTGGCTTTCCTAATCAAGTCCAATCAGTATCATCAAATACAGCTGGACTCAAATGAAGGTGTAGAACCATCTCAAGGACGATCAAAAGAAATGGACAGCACCTGCTAAATATATGAGTGTCACAACAAAGGGTCTGAATACTTGGGACCATGTGATATTTCAGTTTTTCTGCAAAAATGTCAACAATTCTGTGTTTTTCTGTCAAAAAAAATAAATAATAATAATAACTTAAATGATTTTAGCAAATGGATGCAATATAACAGAGTGAAAACTTCAAGGGGGTCTGAATAATTTCCATTCCCACAGTATGTGTGTGTATATATATATATATATATTAGGGCTGTCACGATATACCGGTATTGACCGTGATATTCAAATAAACAATTATCGATATTGTGTTAATTCAGTGTATGAGGATATACCGGTATTAGTGATAACCGCAATATTTAAATGAACAGTTCTCTTATGATGACACCACATGTAAATACTTGGTAACAGTAGCTGGTTGAGTGCCCAGGTGGCAGTATCGTGATTCTGCCTCATGTCCTGACTTTTTTCTAGTCTTGAGGCGGGATCATGACAGACCCGTGTTTTGTGTACAAGCACATGGCCTTGTCTTTGGGCCATGTGCTTGTGTTGTCTCGTCCCCTTGCCCCGCCCCCTTGTTATCCTAGTCTAGTCGTGATTGCCTCATCTGTGCCACCTGTTGTGTCTTAATTAGTTCTCCTATTTAGATCCCCTAGTGTGCTCTGTCTTTTGTTGGTTCATTGTTATTGTTTCCACATTGTGATATGTGTTTCTACATGTTCCTGTGAAATATTGTTGCTCTTGGAAGAAGACGTTGTGAGACCTGTTATTGTTTATTTGTAGTAAGTGTTCTTGTGTTTCGAGTCTTTGTTTATCGTGTCTACCCAGTCTTGTTAAGTTATTTAGCATCTGCCCTAGTCATTGTTTTCCCCCTCGTGGGTTTTGTTTTCCCCTTTTTGTGTAAATAAATCCTGTGTCTTGTGCATTCCTGTCTGCAAGTGAGTTCCTCCTTACCCTCCACATGACAGCTGTCACACAAGAAGACACCGCACTCGCAGCTTCTCTGAGGAGAGCTGTGTTCATCAGAGTTATTATTTTACTAGTCATAGACTAGGAAATATTATATAACCTATTAACAGCGGTTTTCTGTGTTCATACTTGAGCAAAGGGTGATTATTTTAAGAAGTACCGTGTTTTCTTTACTCGTCTTATTTTTGTATTTGCAATCAATACGGCCTGTGCAGTAACCCTTTATTTCTTTCTTTGTTCAAATCTATGAACCGTTACACTACAAACGGATTTTGAAAAACTGAGCGACCACATTGCTACATTAAACTCTGTAAAATGTTAAGTTGGTCGCAGTGCCATGCACTTAATGCCTCATCTGTGGTCATTCTTCAATAAGATTCATTAGTTAACATTAGTTAACATAAATAAATAACATACATAATAATTAACAATATTTCCACCGCGTGTTCATGTTAATTTCAGCATTTACTAATGCATTGTTAAAATCACAAGTTGTGTTTGTAAACATTAATGTACCATGAACATTGAATAACTTGATTTTTATTAACATTAACAAAGATTAATAAATTGTGTAATAAATGTATTGTTCATGTTCGTTAATGCATTAAGGTTAACAAATGGCATCTTATTGTAAAGTGTTACCATTAATATTTATTCATCATACTGTTGAACTTGACAGTATTTTCTCTCTTGTTATTTCATAAGAACTTCAAAGAAGACTGAGAAAGCCAGAGTCTTGTGCCCTGCGTTTATCAGTATCAATATTATGCTCGTTGTGTGAAAAAGAAAAACTCAAACAAAGTAAAAAATAATTTGATATCTTCCCCACCCAAAGGTTTCTATAGATATCACGATATATCGACATTGTGAATTCTTATGGCCACAATAACCATGATATGAAAAATCTAATATTGTGACAACCCTTATATATATACATTAGTGGTGGGCATAGATTATTATTTTTTTTTATCTAGATTAATCTCACTGTGATCTTAAAATTAATCTAGATTAAAATGGCTCATTCGAATTCTGCCGAAGGCATTCAGAATATGTGTGTTACCCAAATAAAATTGACAAACAGTAAGTCTTTGAGAAGGGGTTTATCAAGCTAGGTGGTGCATTAGAAAAGGGGCTCATCTCCTGATTCCAAAATGCATCACAAAGTGCTTGAAAAAGCTGTAAACTAATTCCACATTGCACAAGGTGCAAACAACCTTACGCCTGATTCACACCAATGTTTATGTTTTAAGTTTGTAGGTGTCAAGGTACAGAAACCAAATAATTAAATGTAAAATAGCACTGGATCTTCAATGTAAAAATGAAATATACAATCAAATCTACATTTATTCAGACACCTTCAATATTTCTCACATTATTACAGTTTTGCTATATATATCAAAAATTATATCTGGTTTCTGAATAATTTTTGGTTTGACTGTTAAAACTACAAAGTAATTCATTCAAGAGCGGTGAGTGATCTTCATTTTCTTGGATTAACATTACAGCAGTCAGTCGCTAAATTAGGCGCGGTCCCTTTAAGAGACCATAAACGCATCCAATAGTGAAGTGAAGTGAAGTGAAGTGAAAGTGACATTCAGTCAAGTATGGTGACCCATACTCAGAATTTGTGCTCTGCATTTAACCCATCCGAAATGCACACACGCAGAGCAGTGAACACACACACACTGTGAGCACACACCCGGAGCAGTGGGCAGCCATTTATGCTGCGGCGCCCAGGGAGCAGTTGGGGGTTCGATGCCTTGCTCAAGTGCACCTCAGTCGTGGTATTGAAGGTGGAGAGAGCTGTTCGTGCACTACCCCCACCCACAATTCCGTCCGGCCCGAGACTCGAACTCACAACCCTTCGATTGGGAGTCCGACGCTCTAACCATTAGGCCACGACTTCCCCGCCAATATAATACACATCCCATTTTTTTCCTCATCTGTTTACTTTCACTTCAGAAATAACTCACAGTTTTTTCGAGCATAATTTCCAAGGTGAATAATTTGTATGTATTTGTCTGCACGAGCAAAAATAAGCAAATTCGATGTTCAAGTGTTCTGAGACGCCATTCTCTGCGTGAGCCTTTTTGTGCGCTTGCGTGTGCTTGCGTGTGCCTCAAATAAGGACAGCTACAAGTGTATGCACTATTATTATATTTTATCGACACGAGTGCCTCAAAAAAGGACTTCCACTGACTTACAAAGATACATAACAGCTACAACTGTATATGCATTACTGTATATGTATATACTTTATCGACACAAATTGATAGGTCAGACAGCAAACAAACAGCCACCCACAAAAAGCCTGTGTTTATATATATTTTTTCGCAACTTGTTCTGAGCAGCGCTGCTTATTTCCCCATTAATCCACTCCTCAAACAAGTGCGTGCCAGGTAACTTTTCAGACAGAAGAAGGTTTTTTGCATCCCTACAAGAGATGCACCTCAAGCTTCAATCTTTAACAAACAGCCATGTATATCGGTTCTTACAGTCTCTCCACTGCTGGCTGTTCCAGTTTAATGGGAGAGAGGACTCGGAGCAAGAGGGGTTAGGATAGTGAACGGTGTAGCAGTCGATTCTGTTCCCCTTTACGCAAACATACTACAATTCTTGCGTAGTTGCCGAGTTACTATACGTACGATCAGAACTAGCGTGCGCAAGAAGCATGACTGGATGTACGGAAAGTCAAATAGTTAAAAGTACCGTCCCAAATCCTAAACTTGAAAATAAATTTAAGACGAGAGGTTTTTCAACTTGAAATGTAAAAACATAAGACAAAAATAACGGAACAACTGCAAGATGAATAAGAAAATAGAGTGTGAGAATCATTTTACTATGTTGTAGTGTAGCAAGAAATGTGTCGCTTTTTGCTTTCCTTACATCCAGGTGTGTTCGGTGGGTTTGAATGCGGGAATGTTGCCAAATCCGCGGAATTTATGCTAGTACTTTGGGAAAATGTTTGATTAACTATATGGTTGGGTTTATTACACGGACCTGGCAACCCGAGGGGAAACAGACATTTCGAGGGGAACAGAATCGACTGCTACACCGGCCTCTGACTAGCTATAACCATCTACAGCCAGAGATAACTTTTCTTCAGCTTCTTGGTTGTCACAGTGGGCGCACGGCGGGAGGTCTAATAAGTGTTTGCAGCAAGTGAATCAGTCGTGCTATTATAATGTCATCACTACACAATTTCTTAATAAAACCAAAATTAATTAAACTGCCTTGTTTTCTTTTTACCATTGCTATGATGCTATAACTGCAGAATGAATGAATTTTTTTTTTTGTTTGTTTTTTTGTTTTTTTTTATTTATTATTTTTCCTATTATAACATTTCTGTAATCTTTATATCCTACCAGTCAACAGTTTTTGAACAGTAAGATTTTTAATGTTTTTAAAGAAGTCTCTTCTGCTCACCAAGCCTGAATTTATTTGATCCAAAGAACAACAAAAGCAGTAATATTGTGAAATATATATTTTTTAAAATAACTTTTCTATTTGAATATGTTTTACAGTTTTACAATGTAATTTATTCCTGTGATCAAAGCTATATTTTCAGCATGATTAATCAAGTCTGCAGTGTCACATACTTCAGAAATCATTCTAATACTGATTAGCTGATTATCAATATTTAAAACAGAGGAGTTATTTTTTACAGTATTTGATGAATAGAAGGATCCAAAGATCAGCATTTATGTGAAATAAAAAGTTTTTGCAACATTATACACTATATCATTCAAAAGCTTAATCAGTATACATTTATTTTTCGGAAAAGAAATTATAGAAATTAATACTCTTATTTAAATTAAATCAAAAGTGATGCTAAAGACACAATTTCACAAAATATATATATATATATATATCTATTTCAGATACATGCTGTTCTTCTGAATTGTCTATTCATCAAAGAAACCTGAAAAAATTATACTCAGCTGTTTTGAACATTATCATAAAAAAATGAAAAATTTGAGCAACAAATCAGAATATCAGAATTATTTCTGAAGGATCGTGTGACTGGAGTAATGATGCTAAAAATTCAGCTTTGCAATCTTAATAAATTAAATTTTGAAATATATTCAAACAGAAAAGGGTTATTTTAAATTGGCTAGTAAAAATATTTCAAAATTTCACTGTTTTGCTGTACTTTGGATCAAATAAATGCAGGCATGGTGAACAGAAGAGACTTGGATACTATAGGCAACTTAAAATTTTCTCTAATTTCTAGCTTTTAATTGGCTTAGAAATCTACAACTGCTGGACAATAACAAATAATAATGTGTTTATATAGTACAAACACTTTTTATTACACAATAAGGCAGAATAGTTTCTATACTGTAATAAATGCTATGTCAATTAGCACTGCATTGTTCATATACTTTATTTAACACCTGCTGGAGATGACTTGAAAAACATATATTGTTACAATCGTATGCTTTATGTCTTCGTGTTTCCAAAAGTTTTAGTTTAGTCACAGAGATTGCTGGACACTTTTGTCCATATTAGGAATTTCCTGGTATGACTTTCTATGTGAGTGCATCCTCTGGCTTTGAGTATGAATGAAACACACACTGCATGAGCGTTTAGCGCTCTCACCTTCTGGGTCCAAAAAAATATCAGGTCATGTGCAGAATATCCTGTCTCTCTGAGATTTAGAGATTTAATCTATATGTATGCACACCAGCTCCAGAAAATATTAAAAGTGGGGGAGTGGGGGGTCCCCAGTGTCCCCTGAATAATCTATGCCCCTGGGTACATGTACACTTTCCATTGACAAAGTGATGTTAGATTTTGGAACAGACACTGCTGCCACTGCTTATTAAGCACCTGATGACAAAAATATGGAATTGCAGATTAATCAGCCTGATTGATATATTGTTCGGATTGTGAATGTGGGATTGAGAGATAATGGCACTGAACAAAATATCTGTAATTTGACTGGGTTTGACCTAGAAAGGAAAGATAATATTAGAATAGAAAATGGAATTTGTTGCAAGAGATGGAATAGCATTAGAAATTAACAAAAAAGAGTCCAGGCCTAAAAATAGACAGTTCACAAACATACACAGTGCAAAGAGTTTGCTGCAAAGCCAATTCTTCTCTTGATCTTACAAATTATTTACATTTGTAACTGGATATTTATAATCTCATTCACCTGACATGATAATGTTTATTAAATGCTACTAACAACTAGATTATTACACTCCCAGGTAAAAACGTGAGCGGTGCTTTTTCATTCTAATGTCACTTCCACAATGTACAGTGTTGTGGGCAGTTGTCAGCACAGCACATATTAATTAAAATAATTATTATTAAACAATAATTTAAACTGTGCCCATATCAAACTGTTTAAAAAAGGGTTGTTTTTGGTTTTGGACAAATAAATTAAAATAAAAAGCAGAAGTGCTTATTGAAAATGCTAATTCATTCTCTCTTTCACTTTTCACCAGGAATATAGCTATTTCCCTGGAAATACCAGTAAACAAAGCAAAGCAGCACCTGATTTTGCAGCACTCATAATTAATCAGTTAAACCATAGCCTTTTCAAATGTAAGCTATATCTTAATTTGCATGTATATTATTATGTGAAAATCATCTTCTTTACTCACTTACAGAAAACAATATATTGATTTAAATTTTCTAAGACACTTTTTGTTGGTAAAAGTCATATGTGAGTTGGTGTCAACAAACATGAATATCATTGTGATTTACACCAGAGAAGACAAAGGCCTGCATAATGAGCTGCATAATGAGCTGCATAATGAGCTGCATAATGAGCTGCATAATGAGCTGCATAATGAGCTGCATAATGAGCCTCTCATTCAGCTGTGCCACTGTGAGGTGAGGAGTTACAAGAAAGAATGTGAGAATAAAATAAATCTATATAATTTTATGTTTGTAGTTTATTAAGAATATATTTAATTATCCCACAACATAATTTAATATCCACTTGGGGGAGCAGTTAAACAGTTTATTAGGGACAATCAAAGCTGACTTTCAAACAAATTTTTTGCATCCTTACTCCAGTCACACAATCCTTCAGAAATCCTTATAACAATCTTATTTTCTACAAAAAAATCGTATTGATATTATTATTATTATTATTAATGTTGAAAAGAGCTGATAATATTTTTCAGGTTTTTTTAGGGGGAATAAATTGAAAAACAGCATTGTCTGTTACATTTGTTACAGTTATCTCTATTTGTTACATTTATATTATTTACATCAAGCTTTTGAATGGTATAGTATTGTATATTGTTATTGAAACTTCATAATGTTTCACTTGATTATACATTTAATCAGGAATTATACTTTGGAAAAAGTCTAACTAGTAAAATGTTTACACGTTATGTGAAAACTAGTACAAGTATAAATAAATAAAGAGAGACTTACTCATGTTTATGATCTCTGCTGAATAAAGTGCTTCATTCTTTTTTCTGAGGAAATCCATTTCTCAAATCCTCAACCACATCACATCTTTTTGGAGTGATTTATGTCTTATACCTCTCATTGCGAAGCAAACAGTAAAATAAAATAAAAACTTGAACAGTCTGGCTGCTTTTTCTTCTGTGTGTGTGTGTGTATTCAAGCCGCGCGCTTCTGTTTGAATCTGAATAGTGCGTTCAGCGCGGGGGCGTGGTCACATTAGATATAATGAAGGGAGACATGAAAAATAGACATCGCGTTGTTTTCATATGGATTAATTTATCACAGAATATTTGTTTTCGGCAGCACTTGTTTAGTTTAAAAGTAGACATTTCAGGCTTTCTATAGATATCTCTCTCATGTCTCTTCGTTGAGTATTCACTGAGTTACAATTAATTTTAATGACGTGTTTGTACATGAAGATCACAGCAGACAAAGGCTGCAGGCAGCGCACCTTGTTCGTTATCTTTATTTTATAAGTGCACAAAGGTTTTTTGTTATTATGTCTGTATCCAAAAAAAAGTAGACCCTTTACAGATTCGATTGATGTATTGCTCTTATCTGTACGATTAAAACTGAGAGTGTAATTTAAGTCAAAAATTGGTAGGGATCACTGACAACACGTCTTGGAGACAATTGGGATGTTTGAATAATGAGCCTCCTAGTGTTCCAGAAATAAACTTTTTTTTTTTTCTTTTTTTTAAACATTTATATCTTTTGAAAACATTGTCCACATTTAGTTACTTTTGAATCCTCTCATTCCTTGGCTTGCGCCGATTCTGGCAATATGTCATTGTCCAAATAAAATTCTTTGCTACTCCTCCTACAAAGGTCTTTTTTCGACTGGAGTGAAAGAACAACCAGGAAATTACAAAGAAAGACAATAATGGATGGGATGGAAATTTTACTTATAGTTATACTTATCCAAAGTGACTTACAGATGAGGACAGTGGAAGCAAAAAGAGCAATGATATATAAGTGCTATAATAAGTCTGAGTTAAACAGTACACATAGCAGGGGATTTTAAATAATATAATGAATAAAAATAAAAAGTAGAATAGAAAAAGAATAGAGCAATCTAGAGTTAGAGGTCTTTTTTTAATTGTATAATAAATGAAAAGAAAACAGATTGAGTAAAAAATTATATATATATATATATATATATATATATATATATATATATATATATATATATATATAATTCTAATTATATAATTTTTTTTAAAAGTACAATAAAAATATATAATCTATTTTTTATAATGGATTATATATTTGTAATAATAACTGGAATCATCTTAGATATCTTGCTTAAAAATTATAAAAAAAAAAAATAAAAAAAACAAGCATTCATTCTCAAGAGAAAGGTTTGTCAAGTGCAACAGTTAGACACAGATGAGACACAAAGATTAAAATGCAACAATTTAATTACAAAAAAAACTTTTTGCCTAATGATGTGCTGAAGAGAGGAATTAAAGGGAAGTTATCTTACCAGCACTTTGGGGCTTCTCTTGGGATGCAAAACTCCTGCGAGACAGTGGCAGAGAGAAAGAGAAATCATCACCTTCATATCATACAACACACGGCCACTCATATCAGATGCTGTCCTGAGCAGAGCCTCAGTCTGAGCAGTGGAGAGCAATGTGTGTTCATGCATCAGCTGCTGCTGAGGATCCTGCACCACCCACTCACACGCACGCATGCACACACATGCACACACACACACACGCGCGCGCACACGCACACACACACACGCGCGCGCGCAGACACACACACGCACGCACACACACACCATTTTTATGAAATACCTAAAATGTCTGTTTACACACAGAGTGGGTAAAATAATTATTTGATCCCCTGCTGATTTTGTAAGTTGTGTAGGTGGGCAAACTTAAATTAAGGGTCTTTCATTTTTATGGTTGGCTTATTTTAACAGAGAGAGACAGAATATGAACCAAAAAAAAAAAAAAAACACAGTATATAAAGGTTAGAAATTGATTTGCATTTCAATGAATTAAATAATTATTTGATTCCCAAGCAAAACATGACTTAGACTACGTTCACACTGCTATCCTTAGTGCTCAGTTACAATTTTATTATCAGATCAGATTTTTTTGTGTGTGTAGCTGTTCACATTGTTGTTTTAAATGTGGTCAGTATAAGTTTTACAGTGTGAACACATGGTTCTGAAGTAACCCGCATAGTTCCTACAAAAAGTGTATGCTTTATATGGTACAAACATATATCCTCATAACTACAGCAAAAGCATCGAAATTCAAGCTGATTTCTGAAACTCTTAGCTCTACAACAGCTTTCTGTTTGTTCACTAGAAATAATATGAGTATCGTCATGGAAACAAACGAAGGCTGACCATGTGTGTGTGTGTGTGGGTGTGTGTGTGTGTGTGTGTGTGTGTGTGTGTGTGTATTCCTAGACCAGCAGCATTTCTCAACAGCGTCCCCCTCACACACACATTGAGTTTACAAGTATTATGAGTTTATTCAGTAGGTGTAATGGTTTTTCTACTGTACAAACTGTGTTTCTCCTTACCCTAACCTTACACCCAAACCCAGTTTTCAAGACTGATCTTGCTTGTCTCATTCTCATCCGTATCTGTACTGTATTGTGAGCACTTACTGTGTTTATTTGCCTCCTTATGTAAATACCAGGTACACACAAACACACACAGTGTTGAGAAGTAACTAGTTATAACAAAATTATGTAATTCAATTACAAAATATAACTGTATTCGGTTACAGTAACTGAAAAATAAGTTCAATTAAATTAGTTACTTCTGGAAATGTTAAAGATTGCAAAGGGAGTTATGTCTGAATATTTTCACACACACACGCATAGAATTGATTTTTTTCTTTCCCAAAATTGCATTGACTGCTCAAAAATATGAGACACCAATTTCAAGAGAATAGAACAGATGCTTATAATTTGTTTCCTGTTTGGTTTTGTGTATATGCTTTATTTATTTTTTATGTTAACTGTGAATGTTTAACAGTTAAAAACATGTTAGAAATTTAGAAAATAAAATCATTAAGTAATCAAATGTAATCAGTTACATTATTTTAATAAAGTAACTAAAATAATTACACTACTTATTACATTTTAAATTGTGTAACTTGTAATATGTAAGATATTACATTTCCCAACACTGCACACACACAATTCACACAACTCTCTGAACATCAGTTTATTCAGTTTATAATATGGACAGATATAAGACAGAAGGCATACAGATCAATCCTCCACATTGCTAGATACCTGCTGATTGATCACAGCCTACAGGCTTTTATAGACTTGGACAAATCAAAGCAAACGTGTGGTATTAGTCAAATCAATGAAAATATAGAGGAGTGGCATGTTTCTGGCCTGTTTACCACAGCGATTCCCAGAAATTATGTACAGTTTGTGTGTACAGAACTTTTGGACAATGCCTGCAGAGGGTGCCAGTTGTTTTAAAATTGGTCTATTAATGGGTTTCATGGATTCTCATCTGTGGAATGTGCCACTTCTGTTATTTTGCTGGTTAATCGACACAAAATGCAAAATGCAATTGAGGATTTTTTTTTTTTTTTTTTATCATGAAAGCACTAAACTCAATATTTTAACCGTTGCCAAGCAATGCTAACATACAGTTGCTGTCAGAAGTTTACATTTACATTACATTTAGACATTAAGCTGACACCTTTATCCAAAGCGACTTACAAATGAGGACAATGGAAGATATAGCAATTTTTGCAACAGAGCAATAATATTCAAGTGCTATAACAAGTCTCAGTTAGCTTAACGCAGAACACTGTAATGCCGCACCAGCAGAGGGAGCCCTCACCTGAGTACTGACTGTTCACCGCTCCCTCTGTTTCTACACTCATTTCCTGTTTGACACTATTTAACATGAGTCAGCATGTTTACTCATTGCGAAGTATTGCCAGTTTACCTGCCTTACCAAGCATTTTTCCCATTGTTATTCTGTCTGTCTGCCTGCCTGTTTGTGTATGATTCTGCCTGTCTTCACATTTCTGATTCTTGGATTGCCCCATTGGATTTACTGCCTAATTGGACTGATGTTTGTGTTTGACGCATTCGCCTGCCTACTCGTCTCTGTCTTGTGGATTCCCCTTGTGTATGTTGAAAGATTGGACTGTTATTATGGTACTGACTCTCTGCCTGGTTTGACGATTCTGTCTCTAAGATCTTTCCCTAATAAATTTCTGCGAATGGATTTTAATATCGCCTCAGCCTCCTTGTTACATACACATGGCAATTTTTTTTATTTTTATGTAATAATTAAAAAGAAAACAGAACGGAAAAAGAATAGAGGAAGCTAGTGTTAGAGGCCTTTTTTTAACTTGTTTGTTGTTAATTGTATAATTAATAAAAAAACAAAAAAATGGTTAGAATATAAAAAGATTAAATAAGCTAAAGCATGTTTATTCTGAAATAGCCACAAACATCCGGGTTCTGAGGAATCCTACATGTTGATTCCCCACGTCAAATCGCAACTCGATGATCGGACCGTACAGTGAGCTCATAAAAATTGTGAGCTTTGGCTTTACATCGCATGCAATCTACTCGTACAGTGTGAGTTGGTACCTAGCTGAAATCGCACAGAAATCACACAGTGTATGCCCGGCTTAAGGACTTGAGACGGAGTTGGGAGATCCTTCCAAATGGAGGAAAAATTTAATATAAAAGTCTGTGATTTTTGTGATTTTCAGCCTCTTTTATATGAACAATAAAGCAACGTTCACTTGCGGAATGCAAGCTTCTAGAGGGCACATAAGTCTGAAATAATTAATTTAAAGTAGTTAAAGGGGCACAGATCCACAGATGGTGGTTTTGTAGTAAAACATTAATGCCTTTAATTTTATGCGAGCAGCTATTGGTAGCCAGTGCAAATTGATAAACAAAGGTGTGGCGTGCATTCTATTCAGCTTGCTAAAATTTTATCTTGCTGCCACATTATGGAATAATTGTAAAGGTTTGATAGAACTGGCTGGAAGACCAAGAGAGCACTGCAATAGTCCAGTCTGGACAGAACAAGAGCTTAAACAGAGAGTTGTGAAGGATGTTTTGAAATAAAGGCCTGATCTTCTTGATGTTGAATAAAGCAAATCTGCAGGATCGGACAGTTTTAGCAATGTGTTCTGAGAAAGTTAGCTGATCATCAATCATAACTCCAACGTGCCTAATGGGATGGTGAAATTGTGGTGAACCAATGGGTTTGATGGAACCACAAGTAGTTCTGTCTTGGCAAAGATGAAGTGAAGTGACATTCAGCCAAGTATAGTGACCCATACTCAGAATTTGTGCTCTGCATTTAACCCATCTGAAATGCGCACACACACAGAGCAGTGAACACACACACACTGTGAGCACACACCCGGAGCAGTGTTCATCATTTATGTTGCGGCGCCCGGGGAGCAGTTGGGGGTTCGATGCCTTGCTCAAGGGCTCCTCAGTCGTGGTATTGAAGGTGGAGAGAGCTGTTCATGCACTCCCCCCACCCACAATTCCGTCCGGCCCGAGACTAGAACCCACAACCCTTCGATTGGGAGTCCAACCCTCTAACCATTAGGCCACGACTTCCCCAAAATAAAGCAACGTGAGTTTAATAAAGCAAGATGAGTTTAAGGTGATGGTCTTTCATCCAGCAAGATGTCTGTTAGACAAGCTGAGATGTGAGCACCTATCGTTGGATCATCTTTATGAAATGAGAGGTAGAGTTGAGTGTCATCAACATAGCAGTGATATGAAAAGCCCTATTTCTGAATGACAGAACCTAGTGATTTCATGTAGATAGAGAAGAGAAGTGGTCCAAGAACAGAGCCCTGAGGCACCCCAGTAGTGAGATGATGTGACTTAAATACCTTACCTCTTCAAGATAACTGCAAGGACCTATCTGAGAGATAAGACTCAAACCACTGGAGTGCAGTCCCTGAGATGCCCTTTGCCAGTAGGGTTGACAGGAGAATTTGGTGGTTCACTGTCTCAAAAACAGCGGACAGATCAAGCAAGATAAGTATTGAAGATTTGGAAAACACTCTTGTCAGTCTTAAGGCTTCAACAACTGAGAGCAGGACAGTCTCGGTCGAATGTCTACATCTGAAGCCAGATTGGTTACTGTCCAGGAGATTTTTCTGTGTCAGAAAGGCAGAGACTTGGATAAACACTGCTTGTTTAAGTGTTTTTGCAATGAAAGGAAGAGGGGAAAGGGTTGGTCTCTTAAGAAGTGGGGTAATACGAGCCTGCCTAAATACTGAGGGGGAAAAAAAGTGTGAAGGGATGTGTTAATGATGTGAGTAAGTGCTGGTATAGTTGCAGGAGAAATTGCTTGAAGGAGACGAGATGAAATAGGATCAAGCAGACAAGTAGTAGGATGATGAGAAAAGCATGAGTTTGGGGACTTGAAGAGTGGAGAGTAAAGAGAAGGATGTGAATGAGTATATGTTTGTTGGTAAGATGTATTTGACAGTTTGTGGTGTGGCAAATTGTGCACTCATTTTCTCATTTTATTAATGAAGAATGTGGCAAAGTCATCATCTGTTGATGAAGGAGGGGGAGTAAGAGGACAAAGGAGGGAGGAAAATGTTTTAAATAGCATGCAAGAATTAGATGAATTGTAAATTTTTTAGAATAGTATGTTCTTTTAGCAGTGGAGACATTAGCAGAGAAGGAAGAGAGGAGTGACTGATACACATGAAGGTCAATTGTATTTTTTATTTTTTTGCGCCACACCCTTTTAGCAGCACTGAGCTTATAACGATGCTTGTGGAGAACATCAGACAGCAAAGGGCCTGAAAGGGTGGTACAGCCTGGCCTGGAAGAAAAGGAGCAAACAATGTCTAATGAAGATGTAAGAGTGGAACAGAAAGTATCAGTTACACTGTTAACATCAAGAGATGCTAACTCTTTAGGGGAGGAAACAAAAATTTAACCATAGCAGATAGCCGAGAGGATTGTGAGTGAGCATAGGTTATGTCAAAAGATGACATGTGGAGGGGTAAGTGATGTGTCAGGGACCATGCCAGGGACACTGCTCAACTGATAATGTACTGGTTACTCCGCTGCACACCTCGGATCATTTCTTCCTCACTCTTAAACTCAACATTAAGTTATTAAATTAAATTTTAATTTAATTTAATTTAATTTAATTTTTAATTAAATTTTTTAATTTAAATTTTAAGTACATTATCAGTTGAGCAGTGTCGTGTATAAATAAGGTCCAGTTGGTTCCTTATTTGTGAGTAGCAGTAGTTGACGAGATCATAAGAGGTATGCAGAGTGTTGAAGTCCGCAGGTTTATCTAGGTGGATGCTGAAGTCTCCAAGCATAACTAGGGTACTAACATCTTCAGGAAAGTTTGAAAGCAGTACATTTATCCAATAAGTTACTAAGTGGTCCTGGGGTTCGGTAAACAGCAACAAATTAGTGACTGAATGTGATTCAAATGAGCTGCTAATACCAAGAGAAGGTAAAGGAACAAATTTCCAATCATTAGAGAAAAGCAGACCAGTACCTCCACCTCTTCCATTCAGAAGGCCAGTGTAGGAAAATAAGAAATTATTGGAGAGTGCTGCAGGTGTAACAGTGTCCTCTGGTTGATCCTCTAGTCAGGGCCATGAGGTTTAGTCTTGAATGACTAGTAATAAATGTAATTAAATCTACTTTGTTTATTGCAGACTTACAATTCCAGAGACCAATAGAAAAAAAAGAAAAGTGTGGGGCCTGGTCCTCTCTCGTCCTTGACTGTCGTAGCTCCTCTTTTGTATCCCTCCGATCTCCTCCGTGGGACTCGAGACCGGTGAGTGGAGCAGGTGTCGCTCATTTCCCAATCACTCCACCGGCCTCGAACCGTTCCCACAGCCCTCATCCCCGACCCCAACCCAGCACAGAGACCAAACACAACTTCAGTACGTCTCAACACAGTACACAAAATAAGCAATTGCTAGCAATCGAAACTGTGCTAAACACTAATGAGACAAGAAATAAATATATCTACAATCTGCTTTTAACTTTGGCTGATAGACTGCTTCCCTCAAATAGTATTTCTTTACACTGTCTTTTGCTAGCACTAAGACACACTTTACTGTTTATCACAACAAAGGGCTAAGCAATAGTTATGCGCGGGTCGACTTTTTTTCCAACCCACGGATCCCGCTTTTCTGAAATTATTTGGCCTGCCACAGCTCACCCTGCAAATAAAGGACAATTTCTTGACCCACCCCATGCATCGGGGACATCACAGAAGTTACGTTGCTGCTTAGACCTTCATATTGTAACCTTATCAAAGAACCTAATAAAATATGAAAATATTTTCACCGAATCCATTGACTCATATTTCTCGTTCACTGAAGTTCCTCCCTCCACAGCAGCGCGCGAGCTTGGCGCTATTAGCAGCGCATGCGCAGCTCGTGAACAGCTCTGTGAACTGTTTCATCCTGTCAAAGAGTTACTCAAGATGTGACAGAGCATGTGATTTGTTGAATATAGTGAACGAATACGATCTTCTCGTAGGTAAATGAGTTGAATGAACTGATACATCTCATTCGAGAACAAAATGAATGACAGCATCAGTCGGCCAAGCATGTATATCTCGATCAGCAATCAGCAGATACAAAGCGCAGTTATAGGGGCACATACGTTTTCATATTTAGCATACAGAACATAACTCCACATTTAATCCCTGATTATTTAATGTGAATATATAATACATGAACTGCCTGACCAAACAATTAAAATGTTTAATGATGCAAGAAAACCTTGTTCTTTGTTCACAGGAACAACTTATTTAGACTATTTATTTAATGCGATTATACATACATTTTAGTAAAGCCAAATCAGTTTTTGTCACAAGTAAATACGTTCGTTGACTTAAGACAACAAAATACATTCTTTTTCGCCTCCTGCTGTGGCGTATTTGTGTAATCACTAAAAATAACTTTAAAGAGGTGTGTGAACTTGCAAGCACGATGTCAGACACTGTAATATGCTCTGGTCCCCTCCCTGCTTACCGTGGTGACGAGATGCATAGCAGATTGTCATCACTCAATGGCTGGATTTCTAAGTGGTGCCCACAGAATAACATAGGTTTCATAGACAATTGTACGAGCTTTTGGGGCAGACCTGACCTGTTTAAAAGAGATGGTCTTCATCCCTCCTGGGGTGGCGCCACTCTTTTCTCTAGAAATATGGCACATAGTCTTAGTGTTTATACTTGACTAACTGGGGCCCAGGTCAGGAAGCAGACAGACTGGCTAAACCGACCGTCTGCTAGCTGCCTCCCGTCACAGAGGTGAGTCAATTCTCAGCACATAGAGACTCTTTCACCTAGATATCACACTATAGAGACTGTGTCTGTTCCCCGAACTAGAAAATACAAAAAACGTCCAAACCAAGTTAAGATTAACAATTTAATTGAGGTTCAACAAATAAGAAACAGAAGAAATATGGATAAACAAATGATAAAGCTTGGCTTATTGAATATCAGATCCCTTTCTACTAAAACACTTTTTGTAAATAATATGATAACTGATCATAATATAGATGTACTCCGTTTGACAGAAACTTGGCTAAAACCTGATGATTACATTATTTTAAATGAGTCCACCCCCCAAGATTACTGTTATAATCATGAGCCGCGTCTAAAAGGCAAAGGGGGAGGTGTTGCTTCAATTTATAACAACGTTTTCAGGATTTCTCAGAGGGCAGGCTTCAAGTATAACTCGTTTGAAGTAATGGTGCTTCATATAACATTATCCAGAGAAACCAATGTTAATGATAAATCCCGTTATGTTTGTACTGGCTACTGTATACAGGCCACCAGGGCACCATACAGACTTTATCAAAGAGTTTGGTGATTTTACATCCGAGTTAGTTCTGGCTGCAGATAAAGTTTTTAATAGTTGGTGATTTTAATATCCATGTTGATAATGAAAAAGATGCATTGGGATCAGCATTTATAGACATTCTGAACTCTATTGGGGTTAGACAACATGTTTCAGGACCTACTCATTGTCAAAATCATACTCTAGATTTAATACTGTCACATGGAATTGATGTTGATAGTGTTGAAATTATTCAGCCAAGTGATGATATCTCAGATCATTATTTAGTTCTGTGCAAACTTCATATAGCCAAAATTGTAAATTCTACTTCTTGTTACAAGTATGGAAGAACCATCACTTCTACCACAAAAGACTGCTTTTTAAGTTATCTTCCTGATGTATCAGAATTCCTTAGCATATCCAAAACCTCAGAACAACTTGATGATGTAACAGAAACTATGGACTCTCTCTTTTTTAGCACTTTAAATAAAGTTGCTCCTTTACGCTTAATGAAGGTTAAGGAAAACAGTTTGACACCATGGTATAATGAGCATACTCGCACCCTAAAGAGAGCAGCCCGAAAAATGGAGCGCATCTGGAGAAAAACAAAACTAGAGGTATTTCGTATTGCTTGGCGGGAAAGTAACATATCCTACAGAAAAGCATTAAAAACTGCTAGATCCGATTACTTTTCTTCTCTTTTAGAAGAAAACAAACATAACCCCAGGTATTTATTCAATACAGTGGCTAAATTAACGAAAAATAAAGCCTCAACAAGTGTTGACATTTCCCAACACCACAGCAGTAATGACTTTATGAACTACTTTACTTTTAAAATCGATACTATTACAGATAAAATTGCAACCATTCAGCCGTCAGCTACAGTATCACATCAGACAGTGCACTATAGACCCCCTGAGGAACAGTTCCACTCATTCTCTACTATAGGAGAGGAAGAATTGTATAAACTTGTTAAATCATCTAAACCAACAACATGTATGTTAGACCCTATACCATCTAACCTCGTAAAAGAGGTGCTTCCAGAAGTCATAGGTCCTCTTCTGACTATTATTAATTCCTCATTGTCATTAGGATATGTCCCCAAAACCTTCAAACTGGCTGTTATTAAGCCTCTCATCAAAAAAACACAAATTGATCCCAAAGAACTAGTTAATTATAGACCAATCTCGAATCTCCCTTTTCGGTCCAAGATACTAGAAAAGGTGGTATCCTCACAATTATATTCCTTCTTAGAGAAAAATGGTATACGTGAGGATTTCAAGTCAGGATTTAGACCGTATCATAGTACTGAGACTGCTCTCCTTAGAGTTACAAATTATCTGCTCTTATCATTTGATTGTGGTTGTATCTCTCTATTAGTTTTTTTGGATCTTAGTGCTGCTTTTGACACAATTGACCACAACATTCTTTTGCATAGACTTGAACACTTTGTTGGCATTAATGGAAGTGCATTAGCATGGTTTAAATCGTACTTATATGACCGCCATCAGTTCGTAGCAGTGAATGAAGATGTATCATATCGATCACAAGTGCAGTATGGAGTACCTCAAGGCTCAGTACTAGGGCCGCTACTCTTCACGCTTTATATCTTACCCTTGGGAGATATCATCAGGAAACATGGTGTTAGCTTTCACTGTTATGCTGATGATACTGAGCTCTATATTTATTTGCGGCCCGGTGAAACACACCAATTTGAAAAAACAATGGAATGCATAGTCGGTATTAAAAACTGGATGACAAGTAATTTCTTACTGCTAAATTCTGAAAAAACAGAGGTGTTAATTATAGGACCTAAAAACTCTGCTTGTAATAACCTAGAACACTGTCTGAGACTCGATGGCTGCTCTGTCAATTCTTCGTCATCAGTTAGGAACCTAGGTGTGCTATTTGATCGCAATATTTCCTTAGGAAGCCACGTTTCTAGCATTTGTAAAACTGCATTTTTCCATCTCAAAAATATATCTAAATTACGGCCTATGCTCTCAATGTCAAATGCAGAAATGTTAATCCATGCATTTATGACCTCAAGGTTAGATTATTGTAATGCTTTATTGGGTGGTTGTTCTGCACGCTTAGTAAACAAACTACAGCTAGTCCAAAATGCAGCAGCAAGAGTTCTTACTAGAACCAGGAAGTATGACCATATTAGCCCGGTCCTGTCCACACTGCACTGGCTCCCTATCAAACATCGTATAGATTTTAAAATATTGCTTATTACTTATAAAGCCCTGAATGGTTTAGCACATCAGTATTTGAATGAGCTCCTTTTACATTATAATCCTCTACGTCCACTACGTTCTCAAAACTCAATTTTATAATACCTAGAATATCAAAATCAACTGCGGGCGGCAGATCCTTTTCCTATTTGGCACCTAAACTCTGGAATAACCTACCTAACATTGTTCGGGAGGCAGACACACTCTTGCAGTTTAAATCTAGATTAAAGACCCATCTCTTTAACTTGGTATACACATAACATACTAATATGCTTTTAATATCCAAATCCATTAAAGGATTTTCAGGCTGCATTAATTAGGTAAACCGGAACCGGAAACACTTCCCATAACACCCGATGTACTTGCTACATCATTAGAAGAATGGCATCTACGCTAATATTAGTCTGTTTCTCTCTTATTCCGAGGTCACCGTAGACACCAGATCCAGTCTGTGTCCAGATCAGAGGGTCACTGCAGTCACCCGGATCCAGTACGTATCCAGACCAGATGGTGGATCAGCACCTAGAAAGGACCTCTACATCCCTGAAAGACAGCGGAGACCAGGACAACTAGAGCCCCAGATACAGATCCCCTGTAAAGACCTTGTCTCAGAGGACCACCAGGACAAGACCACAGGAAACAGATGATTCTTCTGCACAATCTGACTTTGCTGCAGTCTGGAATTGAACTACTTGTTTCGTCTGGTCAGAGGAGAACTGACCTTCAACTGAGCCTGGTTTCTCCCAAGGTTTTTTCTCCATTCTGTCACCGATGGAGTTTCGGTTCCTTGCCGCTGTCGCCTTTGGCTTGCTTAGTTGGGGTCACTTCATCTACAGCGATATTGTTGACTTGATTGCAAATATATGCACAGACACTATTTAACTGAACAGAGATGACATCACTGAATTCAATGATGAACTGCCTTTAACTATCACTTTGCATTATTGACACACTGTTTTCCTAATGAATGTTGTTCAGTTGCTTTGACGCAATGTATTTGTTTAAAGCGATATAAAAATAAAGGTGACTGACTTTGACTTTGACTTTGAATGGTCACTGAACAAATCATTTTGGTGAACGAACTGAAAATAATCGAATCTCTTGAAAGAATCTAAATTTCCACCACTAAATTCCACACAACATAAATGTAGTTTTTAGTGACCTGCCCAAACCCCCCACAACCCCCCCCCCCAAAAAAAGTGCCAATTTTTATGAGACAACCCGCGCATCACTACTAAGCAAGTGCATGACACTGACAAAGTGTGCAATATAGTACGAGGCCAAATGCAACTTCAGCATGTCTCAACACAGACATACATTCATACATGTTTACATACAGCTTACCAAATCCGCAAAATGTGAACACTTTTCACAAAATAATTGCATCTTATTTTTTATTTAGTACAGCCTTAAACAAGCAATTTAACATTTAAGATGTTTACATATAGTCCACAAGTTAAAAACGAATAATAACGTGTAGAAACTGGCGACACATTAAAAGACCTCAGATTGGCTGCGATGGGCTACAATGCTCAACTCTGTATAAGTAGACTGCAAGTATTTTCATTACTCAGTAATACTATATTTTACATTTTGCAGGTTTATTTATTTTCTTTTGTATTTATTCCTAATTGGAACGCTGATCAGTAAACGCTGATCCGACGCTGGTCAGTAAAGCTGATTCTGTCTGTGGAAATGCATGCGCTCACCTCTTTGCACCAGCAGAGTAACTTCACTCCCTCGTGGACATTTGCTGAGGAGATCCACAATCTGGTTGTGGCTCATGCCCTGTGCGTTCCTCTTGTTGACTTCTAACAGGATGTCTCCCTCCTTCAGCCCTCGGCAGCGTGGGTAATCCACAATTTGCTTTACCTTCTGCCCTCCACCAGCCAGACTGTCTGCGATGGTAAAGCCAAAGCCCTTGTCGCCCTTCTCGATGTGGACCGTGATCAGCTCGGGCTGCGTGGCTATGGAAGATGCCAGTGTCACCACATCACTGGTGTAAGTGAGACCGCTGTTGGCCGTGGTCATCAGAGTGCTGTCTGCAGAGGGGCCATACGGGACAGGCTCAACGGTCCTGCCACCAGATGCCATCTGAACTGCCAGGCCAGGGATGGGCTCCAAGCCTTCCTGATTGTTCACTATGATAGGCTCTTTGTCCAAAATGGCCACTGAGGTCACCAGGCTGGTGTTAGGGTCATCGGGGTCAAAGGGCAGAGGATAGCCACGGCACAGCTCCAACTGGACCATGGAGCCGATGGGGATGGACTGGAATATCTTCACCACCTGAGCATGAGTGTAACCCAGAACTATGGTGTCATTCACACTGACTATGACATCACCTGCAGGAGACACACACACACGTGTTAGAGAAACAGCCGCACCACTCTAGTCATGTGCAAATGTGATGTGCATCACAAATAAAACCTTAATGAAAATTATGGGCTGAAACCAAAAATGTAAGAATACTTGGCAGAAAAAAAAAAAAAAAAAAAAAAAATATATATATATATATATATATATATATATATATATATATATATATATATATATTAGGGGTGTAACGATACGCGTATTCGTATTGAACGAGGCTTCCGGTTCAGCGCGTGCTGAGTGAGCGAGCGCCTTAGGGGCCGTTCACATATCGCGCTTAAAAACGATAGGCGCGTCTTTCTCCTCCTTTCCAAAGTTTTCAGGCAGAAGCGCTCAGGAGGCGTCTGTCTTTTTTAAGGAACAATGACGTGCTCTCTCCATGAAGACGCGGAAATTTCAGCAAAGGATAAATGGATTTGCAGCTCTAAAAATCACTTGCAGTAGCTCTGCTACTAAATTTATTTCAATTTATTTATTGCAATCCATATACAACTATGATCAGCTGTTCCTTCATCTTGGCTGAGCTTTCAGCGTTGTTACGGGAAAGGATAAAGCTGATTGGTTAGTTCTTGTCACATGACCCGCGGTGCGCTTGCGGCATTCTGAAAAGTTGAGTTGTTTTTACATTTTGCTGTATCTAAAACGTACCGAACCGAACAGTGACATCAGTGTATCGTATCGAACCGAACCGTGAATTTTGTGAACCGTTACACCCCTAATATATATATATATATATATATATATATATATATATATATATATATATATATATATATATATATATATATTAGTGCTGTCAATCGATTAAAAAAAAAAACAACTAATTAATCGCACAATTTTTTTTAATTAATCGCGATTAATCGCAATTAAAAGACTGAAACTTTTTGGATATGTAAATGTAAAATGTAAATAATTAATGTAAACTCAAGACAAAGAAACTATTTAAATTCAAAATATGATTGTTTATTGGAATTTTTGTTTAACTTGTAACACAGATTTTCTCATGTAAACAACATACCTGCAATAAACCATCAATATCCTCCAAATTAACTGTTGGCTTGAAAGCCATATTTATTACAGAAATAAAAACACAGGCATGTAAGTACCATTTGAATTTCAAAACAATCAATGCCAATAAAAAACAAAAATGATTTCCATGTTGAATTCTAAGTGGACTGCAAAAAGTATAGTCATTGCCAGTGCTTTAAGTGGGCTGGTATGCACTGGTACTCAGTACCGCCACTTCCAAATATAGCTCTTGAACGTACCGCCACCTCTCCGTGCGCCAGGAACGTGCTTGTAGCGTACCGGTACGCTCATTTGGACATCTGTTTTAATAGAGGTTTTAATCTTTTACCTGCACTGCCGATTTTCAGAGCGCCCTTCACAATGCAAGCTTCCTAATTCATCCCACCCAGAGCAGAAACTACATTACCCATTCACCCTTAAGTTATACAAGTGAATAGCGCATGTGTCGCTTTTCCCACTGTTAAGTGTCAACAACTCAACGTGGCCGGAGAAGGTGTGTGAAACTCGTTGTGAGTTATACTAAAGCAAAATCTTGAGTATTTATTGTCTGATAAACATTAAAAACTGTCTGCGGAGGTTGAGTCGTCCTGCAGCCCCCGCTGGCTGTTCATTGGCTGCAGCATCTTTTTTCTAAGTTCTAAAAAAATAGCGTAGACGGCAAGGCACAAATTTAGATATTAATTTATCTAATTAATCTATAGCCTATGCACGAAGACAATATGATCTTTTTGTCCCCTTTTTGTTTTAAAGCTTGATGAAGAGAGAGAGCGCAAGTTGCTGCAGCTGCGAGGAGGACAGTGATGCATGCGCACAGGAGTGATTGACAGTTCGCGGCACTGTGTACAAAAAATACTCCGCTACACAATTATTTCGTTATTTTCGTTTAAGCTTATTAACGTTAGCGTTACAGAAAGGTCTGATTTACACACTGTTAAAGTCATTGTTTTTTTTATGTTTTTTAAACAATGACATTTGAGTTCATGATTTTAATGTTGCTGTTTCTTGTGGCAGACTAAATGAAGAGTAATGTTTCTTGTGTCAGACTGAAGAGTAATCCGGCAGAGTTTTATACTGAAACTTTCCGTCTAAAAGTCCTTCCTTGGTCTTATCCATATTTCTTTGCACGTTGAACACACATATGCCACAACTGGAAATAAAAAAAAAAAACTGCAACCGCGTTAATTGCGTTATTTTTTTTTAACGCATTAAATATTTCAAATTAATCGAATGCGTTAACGCGCTAATTTTGACAGCACTAATATATATATATATATATATATATATATATATATATATATATATATATAGAGAGAGAGAGAGAGAGAGAGAGAGAGGTATCATTCATCTTTCAGGATGTGTTACAGAAGAGAGAGTAAAATGCTGCACAGGCATGATTAGCTAAATACACACACTAAATGTTGAAAAGCATTTCTTGACCCACAGATTCTGCTCACAATTAATGCAAAAATGATGCGAAACATCAAAACTCCTTGTGGATTTCGTAATTTGATATGCAGTGTTTGTGAATAACTCTCTTGATTTTGAGGATAAATATGTAAGAGGGGTGGTGCTTTGATTTCAGTGTGGGAGGGGCTAAAGAAACCTGTGACAGGATGTGCAGACCTGTTTCCATCTTTCCGTCCACAGCGGCCGGTCCATCCAGCACCAGACTCTTGATCTGCAGGAACTCATCCGGCTCATCACCACCGACTACAGTAAAGCCAAAGCCTCGCCTGCTCTTCAGCAGCTTAGTGCTTATGAAGGTCCCCTTGAGTTCGGCTGGATTACGGGTAAAGAACGGCTTTCCTCCTGCTCAGATACACACACATACATACACTGATTCATTGCTTATTCAGTTCTGTCACTGACAATGCTGACAATTAGTCAATATTCTTGGTGGTTGCTTATAAATGGGAATGAAAGTGAGTGAAGTCTCACGCTTGGGGCCCGGGGCCTGAGGGGCCAATGGACTGCTCTGAGGGTCTCTGTATGTCTCCAGATGACTGGGCACATAAGAGCCGATCGCAGCACCGGCGGACGAGTGCTCCTCTATCCATTCTGACATGAACCAACAACACCAACAGAAGAGAAAGAAACATTAGTATAAGATGAGAACCATTTGATAATAAAATTGACATTGTATGTTGGCATGTCTGTATACAGGCCACCAGGGCACCATACAGACTTTATTAAAGAGTTTGGTGATTTTACATCCGAGTTAGTTCTGGCTGCAGATAAAGTTTTAATAGTTTATTAGTGATTTTAATATCCATGTTGATTATGAAAAAGATGCATTGGGATCAGCATTTATAGACATTCTGAACTCGACTGGGGTTAGACAACACGTTTCAGGACCTACTCATTGTCGAAATCATACTCTAGATTTAATACTGTCACATGGAATTGATGTTGATGGTGTTGAAATTATGCAGCCAAGTGATGATATCTCAGATCATTATTTAGTTCTGTGCAAACTTCATATAGCCAAAATTGTAAATTCTACTTCTTGTTACAAGTATAGAAGAACCATCACTTCTACCACAAAAGACTGCTTTTTAAAGGGATAGTTCACTCTCAAATAAAATTTTGGTATGTTTTAGCTTACCTCAAGGACATCCAAGATGTAGGTTTCTTTGTTTCCGCAGTATTTCCCATTTTGATATTTTTAGGTCAAACCGTTCTTTTCTTGTCTGTGACTCATATAATGGAGGCCTATGGTCACCACCTCAAAGAGCATGCACAGAGGAGTCCAAATTAAACAATTCCCCATCATAAGTACGCACTGATGACCTAAGACACGAAACGAGCAGTTTGTGTAAGAAAATGAACAGTTTTTATATCGTTTTTACCTATTGTACACAACCACATCCAACAGATCTGAGTGCGCGAGTGTTGTGAGATGTCAACAGAAGTGGAGAGCATATGTTGTCATGAATGGAACAACTACAAGACGACGATGAGGACATTGACAGTATCGCATCACACACCTGCCTGACTGAAGATCCTGAGTTTTCTCCGCTGTTGAGACCCAGCGTTTTGCACGTTGTGTTTAGTTTGCCACGTATAAACTGGAGGCAACGTCCAATGCCAGAGGGACCCAATGGCACGCTGTCAATAGAGTGAGTAATGTGTTGTATTTTTATTATAATCGCAACGATTATAGGGTGCATAATAAACAAATTAATTAATTACAATTACTGCATTACATTTCAGACAGTGCAGATTGGTGGCGTATCATGTGGTAAACAGTAAACAATGAGTGACTATCACGAGCAAGAGATCACTTCCGGCTCTTTCCGCGCTTGCGCTGACTAAGCCAAAAAGCGTGGGCACGTCACATCAGGAAGCACTCGCGCACTCAGATCAGTTGGACGTGGTTGTGTACAAGAGGTAAAAACTATATAAATAATGTTCTTTTTCTTACACAAACCGCTTATTTTGTGTCTTAGGTCATCAATGTGTACTTACGATGGGGACTTGTTAAATTTAGACTCCTCTGTGCATGCTCTTTGAGGTGGAGACCATAGACATCAATTATATGAGTCACAAACAAGAACGGTTTGACCTAAAAATATCAAAATGGGAAATACTGCGGAAAAAAAGAAACCTACATCTTGGATGTCCTTGAGATAAGCTAAAACATATCAAAATTTAATTTGAGAGTGAACAATGCCTTTAAGTTATCTTCCTGATGTATCCAAATTCCTTAGCATATCCAAAACCTCTTTTGTTACAATTTGATGATGTAACAAAAACTATGGACTCTCTCTCTTTTCTAGCATTTAAAATACAGTTTCTCCTTTACACTTAAGGAAAGTTAAGGAAAACAATCTGACATCATGGTATAATGAGCATACTCGCACCCTAAAGAGAGTAGCCCGAAAAATGGAGGGCAGCTGGAGGAAAACAAAACTAGAGGTATTTTGTATTGCTTGGCGGGAAAGTAACCTATCCTACAGAAAATCATTAAAAACTGCTAGATATGATTACTTTTCTTCTCTTTTAGAAGAAAACAAACATAAAACCAGCTATTTATTCAATACAGTGGCTAAATTAACGAAAAATAAAGCCTCAACAAGTGTTGACATTTCCCAACACCACAACAGTAATGACTTTATGAACTACTTTACTTCTAAAATCGATACTATTAGAGATAAAATTGCAACCATTCAGCCGTCAGCTACAGTTTCGCATCAGACAGTGCACTATAGACCCCCTGAGGAACAGTTCCACTCATTCTCTACTATAGGAGAGGAAGAATTGTATAAACTTGTTAAATCATCTAAACCAACAACATGTATGTTAGACCCTATACCATCTAAGCTCCTAAAAGAGGTGCTTCCAGAAGTCATAGATCCTCTTCTGACTATTATTAATTCCTCATTGTCATTAGGATATGTCCCCAAAACCTTCAAACTGGCTGTTATTAAGCCTCTCATCAAAAAACCACAAATTGATCCCAAAGAACTAGTTAATTATAGACCAATCTCGAATCTCCCTTTTCTGTCCAAGATACTAGAAAAGGTGGAATCCTCACAATTATATTCCTTCTTAGAGAAAAATGGTATACGTGAGGATTTCCAGTCAGGATTTAGACCGTATCATAGTACTGAGACTGCTCTCCTTAGAGTTACAAATGATCTGCTCTTATCATCTGATCGTGGGTGTATCTCTCTATTAGTTTTATTGGATCTTAGTGCTGCGTTTGACACAATTGACCACAACATTCTTTTGCATAGACTTGAACACTTTGTTGGCATCAGTGGAAGTGCATTAGCATGGTTTAAATCATACTTATATGACCGCCATCAGTTCGTAGAAGTGAATGAAGATGTATCATATTGATCACAAGTGCAGTATGGAGTCAAGTCAAGTCAAGTGACCTTTATTTATATAGCTTTTTTAAACAAAATGCATTGTGTCAATAATGCAAAGTGACAGTTAAAGGCAGTTCATCACTGAATTCAGTGATGTCATCTCTGTTCAGTTTAAATAGTGTCTGTGCATTTATTTGCAATCAAGTCAATGATATCGCTGTAGATGAAGTGACCCCAACTAAGCAAGCCAGAGGAGACAGCGGCAAGGAACCGAAACTCCATCGGTGACAGAATGGAGAAAAAAACCTTGGGAGAAACCAGGCTCAGTTGGGGTCAGTTCTCCTCTGACCAGACGAAACCAGTAGTTCAATTCCAGACTGCAGCAAAGTCAGATTGTGCAGAAGAATCATCTGTTTCCTGTGGTCTTGTCCTGGTGTTACATTTTAATCCTCCACATCTGCTGCATTCTCAAAACTCAGGTAATTTGATAATACCTAGAATATCAAAATCAACTGCGGGCGGCAGATCCTTTTCCTATTTGGCACCTAAACTCTGAAATAACCTACCTAACATTGTTCGGGAGGCATACACACTCTTGCAGTTTAAATCTAGATTAAAGACCAGTCTCTTTATCCTGGCTTACACATAACATACTAATATGCTTTTAATATCCAAATCCATTAAAGGATTTTTAGGCTGCATTAATTAGGTAAACCGGAACCGGAAACACTTCCCATAACACCCAATGTACTTGCTACATCATTAGAAGAATGGCATCTACGCTAATATTAGTCTGTTTCTCTCTTATTCCGAGGTCACCGTAGCCACCAGATCCAGTCTGTGTCCAGATCAGAGGGTCACTGCAGTCACCCGGATCCAGTACGTATCCAGACCAGATGGTGGATCAGCACCTAGAAAGGACCTCTACTGCCCTGAAATACAGCGGAGACCAGGACAACTAGAGCCCCAGATACAGATCCCCTGTAAAGACCTTGTCTCAGAGGAGCACCAGGACAAGACCACAGGAAACAGATGATTCTTCTGCACAATCTGACTTTGCTGTAGTCTGGAATTGAACTACTGGTTTCGTCTGGTCAGAGGAGAACTGACCCCCAACTGAGCCTGGTTTCTCCCAAGGTTTTTTTCTCCATTCTGTCACCGATGGAGTTTCGGTTCCTTGCCGCTGTCGCCTCTGGCTTGCTTAGTTGGGGTCACTTCATCTACAGCGATATCATTGACTTGATTGCAAATAAATGCACAGACACTATTTAACTGAACAGAGATGACATCACTGAATTCAATGATGAACTGCCTTTAACTATCCTTTTGCATTATTGACACACTGTTTTCCTAATGAATGTTGTTCAGTGCTTTGACGCAGTGTATTTTGTTTAAAGCGCTATATAAATAAAGGTGACTTGACTTGTCTCAAATGGAGTAACAGACATTTTTTACTGATATTTTCATCCAGCAAAGACTCATTAAATTGACCAAAATGTTATTTTTTTTTAATAAAAAAAAAAAACAGTAAGTACATCAATAATCAGCATGTTCTGAAGGATCATGTAACACTGAAGCCTGGAGCAAGGATGCTGAAATTTCAGCTTTAAATGTGAATAAATGAGACCTGTGCTGGCAAAATGAGCGTGAATGCACACAGGCTAATTTTGAGCTACAGGCAGAAAGAGAGAAAAATTTTAATTTAAGTCATTCTACTAACTATAAGTAACTTGCCAGTCATTGTCATCTTGCAGTCATCAGAATATTAATAGACTGTCTGCTTCTAATGGACATTAAACTGACTATAAGTCACTTTGTAAGTACATTTCAAATTATTTGACTAACCCTAACAGTCCACTAGTACTCTAATGAGTAAGTTTACATGAAGTTGCAATGTTACTTATATTAAGCAAAAGGTAAGAAGTGGGTTATTAAATATAGTGTAAGCCATTTAATCTACTGTATGTAAGCATAGATGCAAAGAGCAGTGCTATGCTAATAAATATTACAATGTTACATAAGTAATAACAACACTACTGTGCAAAAGTCTTATGCATGTTAGTATTTTCACCACAAAAATAGTTTTAAGCCAGTTTTTTCAGAAGAAACATCAATATTTGATGTCACCATCCTTTGTGTGTGCAGATTATAGTTTTGCAAGAAGGTTTCTCAAGCGTCTTGGAGTTGTGGCCACATTTCTTCTGGATTTAGTCTGTCTTAAGTTTGTTCTGTTTCTTCATGTAATCACAGACAGACTGGATGATGATCAGATCAGATCTCTGTGAGCAGTACTGGCTGATGTCAGACTCCTAAACATACACAAATCACACTGGATTTTTGAATTAATGGCAAAATGAATGTTAGGAAATGTAGACTGATATTTCCTGCAGACACATTACTGCAAAATATAGAAATAATGGACCTTTTTATGTGTGTTAAATTCCTAATGGCCTAAGAGTTTTGACTTCCTTAGGGAAGTTGTGGCCTAATGGTTAGAGGGTTGGACTCCCAATCGAAGGGTTGTGGGTTCTAGTCTCGGGCCGGACGGAATTGTGGGTGGGGGGAGTGCATGAGCAGTTCTCTCTCCACCTTCAATACCACGACTTAGGTGCCCTTGAGCAAGGCATCGAACCCCCAACTGCTCCCCGGGCGCCGCAGCATAAATGATGAACACTGCTCCGGGTGTGTGCTCACAGTGTGTGTGTGTGTGTTCACTGCTCCTGGTGTGTGTGTGTGTTCACTGCTCTGTGTGTGTGCATTTCGGATGGGTTAAATGCAGAGCACAAATTCTGAGTATGGGTCACTTCACAGTGCTGTGAATGAGTTGGTAAGCAGATTTTGGCATTGAGCTTCAGTAAGTGTTCCTGAAATGATTAGGCTGAAGTGAGCCGCACCTCTGATGTAGCGTCCGTCCTCGGGCGACTGCTGTGCGTCCAGCTGCTTCTGCCGCCGGGCCTCCAGAACCGGGTTCTCATACTGTGTCTTACGGTTAATATGACTGAGACACAGAGACACAGCCGGTCAGCATCATCACCTACATACGGATCTCAGACAATCAGTCTGACTCAATTCTCTCTACTAAATGAATCTGAATTGTGGTCATGATCTGGTGCTTTTGTCACTCAATGATTCCTACAGTAATCATTTTCAATAATCAGGCCCAATTTACAGAATAAAGTATGTATCATGCACACAAAAGACTGAACTGAGACGGAGGGATCTTACACTTACTCAACATAATAGACTCCATACACCGGGTCGTCGATCTTTTCCCAGCCGGGAGGCAGTTCTGACACAGACAAATCAAGAGCCACTGAGCAGAAGAATGATAGACGCTGCATAGTACTGAATGAGCTTTCAGAGTTTAGTAAGTGTTGTCAAAAGACTGCTTCCCACACTTTCTCACCAAAATATCCATTCAGTTTTTTTGACATTTGGGAAAACTATTTTCTTTTATTACTATGCCAATTGTTCTTTATTTCACTTTAATTAAAGGACAGATATTTCAGAGTATTGTGAATGAAAGTCCAAAAGATAAACAGGAAATGCATTTTTGCTTATATTTAGCAAGCGTTATATTACATTAGTGGAGGGAGCTATATATTCCACATCCTTTTTTATGCATGAAACTCAAAGTGAAACAAAACCATACAGGACTAACACACTTTTTTTTGGCAGTTTGAGAAGCAGCTTTAAGGAACTTTGCATTCACTCTCAATACTAAAGACCTGAGAATTGACACCCTGCTGCTGAAAACACTCACACACACACACACACACACACACACACACAGACACACACTCACACACACAAACACACACACACACACACACACACACAGACACACACTCACACACACACACACACACACACAGACACACACTCTCACACACACACACACACACACACAGACAAACACTCACACACACAAACACACACACACAGACAAACACACACACACACACACACACACACACAAACACACACACACACACACACACAGACAAACACTCACACACACAAACACACACACACACAGACAAACACACACACACACACACACACACACACACAATCCATGTAGAGAGAGTCATACTAACAAAGACTGAATAATCAAACCTGGCACAGGCGAGAGGAGAGACGTACCGAGATCATTGTCCAGCTCTTCTGTATGTACACCCTCTTCTCCAAGAGAAGAACACAGACAAGATGATACACACAAGTGTGAATATTTGAGGAACAATGACAGAATAACAGCACATCACAGAACACATCCACAGCATGCAGTACAAGTTCATCGGCAAGATCATGAACATACAACATTTACATCAGTACATGAAGACATCTGCATGGAAGGGCTTTTTGATTAAATCATTACCTTCAAATCATTATGGCCTTCAATGTTTGTCTGTACTTTTTAAAACTAGCTTCAGCTTTGCTAATTTCAACAACTGAGAAAGTGGAGTGGGGGTTGTGGGTAATATATGAGTGCAGAGAGCACTCACAGACACACACTTGTATGGCACTTTTGTCATTCTTTTATAATGTAATATGAATCACGACACCATCACTCTAATCTTGAGCATTATCCAAACATCTGAACAGGATTCAGATTGGACACATTTTCCAGTTCAATAAGCACATTAAACATCTCAGGAAATACATTCACATGTATGTTCATACAGTAGTATAGTTCTTACATAAGAACTACATATTTGTGACTAAAGTCCGTTTTAATACTTTCTTTAGGGGAAGTTGTGGCCTAGTGGTTAGAGAGTTGGACTCCTAACCCTAGTGTTGTGGTTTGAGTCTCGGGCAGGTAATACCACGACTGATGTGTCCTTGAGCAAGACACTGAACCCCTGATGCCCACTGCTCCAGGTGTGTGTTCACGGTGTGTTTGTGTTCACTGCTGTGTGTGAGTGCACTTTGGATGGGTTAAATGCAGAGCATGAATTGAGTATGGGTCACCGTACTTGGCTTTATGTCATGCCACATTCACTTGTCACTTTCACTTAATGCAAACTGCTTCATGGAAACTTTACTGAAATCAATGCTCTAGCTTGAGTATCTATGCATTTGTACTTTGAACACAGAGATGTGTTTGGAAATCTTTTTTCCTCATGAGATTCAGATTTTGATGTCGGGGTATGGCAGTAATGAACACTGCTGATGAAGGATGCCCTCTGCTGGTCAGAGACATCGCCTGTCCCGAGCCAAAACAGCATTCCTCAGGTCAGGCACATCTTCAGCGACTGGCTCAGCTATCTTCAGAACAAACTCTGTGACAGCAGAGCTCAAATAGCTCCAAAGCCCCTGCTGTCCACACTACAATATCTGAAGGCCCCATCAAGTTTCCAGCTGTATATGATTTACTGGACAAAGATTAAGGGTAAGGACTTTTGACATATTCCATTCATACCCAGTAAAGTAATTTTTATGGAATTTTACAAGTGTATTAATTTCTATTCAGGTCTAGAAATCACACTGTCAAAAGTCCCGTATATATCTAGCTTTTCCACCACTTTAAGGAATCCTGTTTCATCTGTCAAACATTTCAGCTATTTTATTAATTTTTACTCAGCTAGAGCGAAAGCTGGACGCTTTTGTCAATAATAGGGGATTTCCTGCAAGGTAATTTGTCCTACAGGGTGCTTCTCAAACAGAAGGCTACATATCTCGTCCACCACGTCATCAAACCTCACTGAAGGCCATCTCAGTCGGAAGGATCCTTCGTTTCGTGTCCTTCATTCAGCTGAATTTGAAGGATACATGGGAAGTATCCTCCACAACCTTCAGTCACCCACAATCCTTTGTACCCATTCCATTTCATGATAATAAACAGATGAAAACTGAGTCAGTACTTAGCTGGTCTGAATTTATTATGCATTCTAGCGTTTAATGCTGAGAAGGAGTCTAGCCAACAAGACTCTGAAGGACTGAACTAGGAAGGACGCAGGCTTTCGTTTGAGAAGCACCCATTACTCCTGTGAGTTCTGCTTGTGGACATTCTGCACGAGGGTGCTCTCCGGTGTCGAGTATGAATGAAATGTACATCACATGTTAGAATTTGTCATTTATGGTTTATGGTTATCATGGTATATTGAGACATCCAAATTTAACACAACAATGATTTTCCATTTTAAAATATCAGGATCATTGTCAATAGTGGTATCTGGCAGCACCCATACATGAGATGTGTTATGGTATGAGAGAGCGGCTCTTACCATCATCGTCACAGTCCTCCGGAGGTTTGTGCTGTTTGTCCTGACACCGAGGGTCCATCCATGAGGTGGTCTTTGTGTTGTGGCTATAAACAACAGCATCGCTGGTTATTTATATTTAAAAAATGAAACTGTAAGCAACACATTTTTGAAGTTTATGTTCTGACTGTGTCAAACCAGTCCTCACTGCAGATATAACACACGTTTAATGTGTTTCTCTTTCTGAAATGTGTGTGAATGATCTTCAACATGATAGTACTATGGTATTGGGTGAAGTGACGTGTGTTGACGTTATGCGGCTCATACTCGATGAAGTACATCTCTCCAGTCTCGGTGTAGGCCAGCTCCCAGTTGTCCGGCAGTGGTCCGAGAGGGTCCTGGTCCAGAGGAAGGCCTGGGGGGTTGGACGGCAGAGACGTGGTCATGTTGTTCAGCACATAGCTGGGGGCATTGTCTCGCACCACGCCATGCACGTCCGGCCGGCTGGAGTCTCCTGTACACAGTAGGGGAGAGGGGAAGAGACTACGAGCTAAGAACTCTGGGTAAAATACAGGAGAAAATGAGAGGAGACACAAGAGAACAGTCACAAACACATGCACACATACCCGAAGAGCTGGAGGAGCTACTCTAAATCCAAATAACACATTTTGGGGAAAACTGCATTAGATTCAATGTTTTTTATTAAACTGTTAATAAAACTAGCAAGCTAGCAGTCCGATACATTAAACACACATACATATTTTGGGTCAAATTATCCATGTTAATTTGATTTGTTTAGATTAATAATTTCTACTGATCATTTTTACTACTGAACTAAATTCAGACTGATTTAGTACAACGTCTATATTTAATGAAAAAATTCACAGCACACATGAAGATTGGGTAAAATAGTCCATATTGAATAAGACTGAACTATTTGACTGTTCCCGCAGGTCCTCAAAAATGTCTTCAATTTAAGGACACAAATTTAAGGATATAAAAACGTCTTCAGTGTCTTAAACTGTATAAAAAAAAGTTTTGTTTTACATTTGGAGACGGAAAGACAAGAATCGCGATGTGGATTAATGCTTTGATCGAGTAAATACAAAGGCGACATGGGAGTTTGTATGTGAATGAATCTGAAGGGAAACGACTGTCTTTAGAAACGTTTGATGGCATTTTCTTTTAATCGTTTCACCAGTGCTGCTTCCTTTACTGCCATTACTGGTCAAACCATTATATTTCTGACAGCACCTCCTGCTAGCAGAGAATGAAAGTGCATTCTCAATAATACCGCCTGTAGTTTGCTCAGATCAATGCAAATATGGACACAAGTTCTTATGCATCAAACATGTGTCACGGTTGGTAAACCGTGATCTCTGGGTTTTGCATTCTGTGATGAAGTCTGTGTGTTTCGCGTCTGCACTGATTAGCTTGTGGGCGTCCCCGTTAATTGTCATCAGCAGCAGCTGTCACTCATTACTCTCCCTTTATATAATGACTTGTCTCACGTCTTGTGTTTGTGAGAGCGTTGTTTCATGTCGGTAACTGTTCTTTGCTTTTGTGTTGTTCTGCGTCTGAATGTCCGTGTCTTCCCCCGGAACCTCATCCACTCATCGCAACCATCACAAGCATCACCACTTACCTTCGGCTCGATTTCCCGCAGTTCCTGTGCCATCCTCTCCTGCTGCCAACTCACCACCACCATCTGGATTACTCACCTCCTTCCACCATCTTGGATTATCGTCTTCCCGGCATTGTTTGTATTCTTGTTTGTTTTGTTTTTGTTGTCATTAAACCTTGTTCATACTCCCACTTGTTTCCAACTTGTCCTTCACCCAGTCGTCTCAGAACGCTCTCACCACCATGGAAGCAGCGAGCACCACCTCTTTGTCTGACTTTATCCAGCAGTGTCAACCGTATGGATCAGCAGCAGGAGAGCATGATAAACATCGGACGCGTGATCCAAGCGCTGGTGGCACAGGTGTCCGAGCTCACCCAGCAGATCCACCAGCTCACCTCTCCCACTGCGCCCATCGCACCGCTGCGCCGCCCGTCCCCCGGGAGATCCCCCAGGATCACTTCCGGTCAGAGCTGCGACTTCCAGTGCCAGAGAATTATTCCGGTGAGCCAACCTTCTGCAGAACTTTTCTTATTAAGTGTTCCATGCACTTTGCCTTGCAGCCCCGCACCTTTGTCACCGAGGAGTCGAAGGTTGCGTTCACCCTGACTCAACCTTCCGGCAAAGCCGCACTATGGGGGACAGCGGTGTGGGAGAACCAACATCCGTGTTGCGCCTCGTTCCACACCCTCTCGGAAGAGATGAGAAGGGTCTTCAATCGAGCCGCGGCCGGCAGGGAAGCCACCCACCAGCTCTCAGACCTACATCAAGGGACATCCTCTGTCACGGATTACTCCATCCAGTTCCGCACCCTGGCGGCCGCATGCCAGTGGAACGAGGCAGTGAAGTGGGATTGATTCCTGCATGGGCTGGCCGACCGTTTTCAGAAGGAGATCTACCTCCTCAAGCTGCCCCCTACACTCAACTGTCTTATCGACCTAGCCCTTCGAGTTGATGCCCAGATAATCATCTGGGTAGACAGACCAGTCCTACACGCCATCCCATCTCTCCGGAAAGGGGCCACTTGAGTCGAGAGAACACAGTCGGTTCCGTCGACGCCCACGAACCCATGCAGGTGGGTAGAGCTCAGCTGTCCCGGAGGGAGAGAGAGCAGCGGAGGTCCCAAGGACTGTGTTTATACTGCGGAGGCTCAGGACATTCCATCTATTCCTGCCCGGTAAAAGAGCCAGCCCGGTAGTAAAAATGAGGCTACTATCAGGTGGGATCTCCGCTGGGAAGTCCTCAACAACATCATCGACTCTCCTTCCGGTGAACCTGCATTGGGAGAATCACACACACACGACTGTCACACCCTTCTGGACTCCGGAGCCGAAGGAAATTTCAGCGACTCACTCTTTGCACGTCACCTGAACATTCCTGTCCTGCCTGTGTCTCTTCCCATCCATGTCACTGCACTCAACGGCCAGGAACTGCCTCACGTCACCCACTATACTGAACCCTTCCCTCTGCTCATTTCAGGCAATCATTGCGAAACCATATCCTTTTTTCTCATGGACTCCCCCATAGCTCCCATTGTCTTAGATCACCCCTGGTTAATGAAACATAATCCACGAGTGGATTGGGGTTCCAGCTCAGTCACATTGTGGAGTGAAAGTTGTCATGAGTCTTGTCTGGTTTCTGCTTGTCCTGTTGTCCCTGTCTCTGTCTTCCAGAAGGAGAACATGGTATTATCAAACGTGCCTGCAGAGTATCTGGACCTGAAGGAGGTGTTCAGTAAGTCCCGTGCTGCTTCTATTGCTCCACATCGTCCCTACGACTGTGCCATAGACTTAGTGGCAGGTAAGTCTCCGCCTAAAGGCAAATTATACTCCCTTTCTATTCCAGAGAGGAGGCCATGGAGAAATACATTTCTGATTCCTTGGCATCTGGGTTCATCCGCCCTTCCTCTTCTCCAGCGGGGGCGGGATTTTGTTTTGCAGGTAAGAAGGATGGTTCTCATCGACCTTGTATTGACTACCGAGAGCTGAACAACATTACGATAAAGAACACCTATCCATTAGCACTTATGTCTTCAGCTTTTGAGAGGTTACAGGAAGCATCCATATTCACAAAATTGGATTTACGTAATACTTATCATTTGGTCCGCATCAGGAAGGGGGATGAATGGAAAACCACCTTTAATACCCCTAGAGGGCACTTTGAATACTTGGTGATGCCATTCGGGCTCTCCAACTCGTTAATGACGTGTTAGAGATATGGTAGATCAGTTTATTTATGTTTACCTGGATGACATACTGATTTTTTCTTCATCTCTCCAGGAACATGTTCAACATGTCAGACGAATTGTCCAGAGGTTATTAGAGAATGGGCTTTTTGTCAAGGCGGAGAAATGCGTATTCCATGCACAGTCTGTTCCCTTCCTAGGGTATATCGTCTCGTCCGAGGTAATATGTATGGACCCTGACAAGGTTAAGGCTGTGATAGATTGGCCATCTCCAGATTCCCGTAAGGCCCTACAGCTGTTTCTGGGGTTCGCCAATTTCTATAGGTGTTTTATAAGCAATTTCAGCCAACTAGCCTCACCTCTGACGGCCTTGACCTCTCCCAGTACTCCGTTCAGGTGGTCTGACGCAGCTGAGACTGCATTCACTAACCTCAAAAGCTGCATCGTTTTGGCTCCCATCCTTGTGGCCCCTGACCCCACACGGCAGTTCATGGTGGGGGTCGACGCATCAGAGGTGGGGGTAGGAGCAGTGTTGTCTCAACGTGCTGCCTCGGACGATAAGGTACATCCATGCGCGTTTTTTTTCCCCATCGTTTATCTCCTGATGAACGCAATTATGACATTGGTAACAGAGAATTGTTGGCCGTCAAATTAGCTTTAGAGGAGTGGCGTCACTGGTTGGAAGGCTCAGGGGTACCTTTCATTGTTTGGACCGATCATTAGAATTTAGAGTACATTAGAACTGCCAAAAGACTCAATTCCAGGCAGGCTCGGTGGGTACTTTTTTTCGGTCGCTTTAATTTTACTTTATCGTACCGCCCGGGTTCCAAAAATGTCAAACCCGATTCTTTATCACGTCTTTTTGATCCCTCCGCCCGCCCTGTGACTCCCAAATGTATTTTACCTGAGAAAGTAGTGGTGTCAGCACTCGTATGGGAGGTCGAGTCACAGGTCAAGACAGCCTTAGAAGGGGTAACGTTCATGTCCGAAGTCATTCAGTGGGGTCACTGCTCTAATGTTGCTTGTCATCCAGGGATAAGTCGAACTAATGGGTTAGTTAAACAAAGATCTATGGTGGAGTTTGCTCACAATTCGTTACCAGTGTCAGCCACGGGCCTTTCTCCGTTCCAGTGCAGCTTAGGTTACCAGCCACCAGTTTTTCCCAGTCTGGAATCTGAAGTCGCGGTCCCCTCCGTTCACGCGTTTGTCCAGAGGTGCCACCGCACCTGGACCAAAGCCCGCAAGACTCTAAGGCCGATCGCCACCGGTCAAAGCCTCCCGTTTACATCGTGGGTCAAAAAGTGTGGCTTTCTACCAATAACATTCCTCTGCGATCCGTATCTAGCAAGTTAGCTACCAAATTTATTGGCCCGTTTACTATCACCAAGATCATTAGTCCAGTGACAGTCTGCCTCAAACTACCTCCAGCGTACAGGAAGATACATCCTGCCTTTCATGTTTCCAAAATTAATCTTGTGTTTTATGCACGTATTAATCCGCCTACTCCGGTTCCCCCGCCGCCACGTCTCGTAGATGGGGAACCGATTTATTTGGTTAATCGCATTCTGGACTCGAGACAGAGGGGGCGAGGATTCCAGTACCTGGTGGACTGGGAAGGTTACGGTCCAGAGGAGAGGAGTTGGGTACCTGCTAGGGACATTTTGGATCACTCCCTTATTGATGATTACAATCAGCAGGTAGGCCCTTCTGGGAACTCCAGGAGGTGTTCTTAGAGGGGGGGTACTGTCACGGTTGGTAAACCGTGTTCTCTGGGTTTTGCATTCTGTGATGAAGTCTGTGTGTTTCGCGTCTGCACTGATTAGCTTGTGGGTGTCTCCGTTAATTGTCATCAGCAGCAGCTGTCACTCATTACTCTCCCACTATATAATGGCTTGTCTCACGTCTTGTGTTTGTGAAAGCGTTGTTTCATGTCGGTAACTGTTCTTTGCTTTTGTGTTGTTTTGCGTCTGGATGTCCATGTCTTCCACCGGAACCTCATCCACTCATCGCAACCATCACAAGCATCACCACTTACCTTCGGCTCTATTCCCGTCAGTTCCTGTGCTATCCTCTCCTGCTGCCAACTCACCACCACCATCTAGATTACTCACCTCCTTCCACCATCTTGGATTATCGTCTTCCCAGCATTGTTTGTATTCTTGTTTGTTTTGTTTTTGTTGTCATTAAACCTTGTTCATACTCCCACTTGTTCATACTCGCACTTGGAAGCTAATGTGCCCTCTAACAATCTAGACAATTAAGATATATATTGATATATTTTAAATTAATATAATAATTTACATTACTCATCCCTTTTATTAAAAATGGCTTAAAAGCTGAAATGTGATGTTTATCATATTTTTTTACTTGTATCTGAACTGTAAATTTATGGATTAATTTGTTACCACAGACATTGCCCTACACTCATGTGGTGTTAATTTTATAGAAGGTCGGGCAAAGGGTGACAAAAAGCCTTTGATTGTTAAAACTCCTGCAGATACCCTGTTAATAGTGAAATAAAATTCCTTCCTTAATATTTGTTTTTTGAAAATGTTTTTGAATGATTTTTAACTCCTATCCAATCTTCTTTTTCTTTTTTGGGGGGTGGGGCGTGGGGGTTATTATTTATTTATTTGGGCTAGTTAAATTTAGTTTTAGCTATCAAAATCTGAATAGTTCCTGTCTGAAGAGCTACCAGGGATTTGTAAATCTGGCAAGCCCTGACATTAATAATCAGCTGATCTTCATCTGTTGTGCTGCTCGCAGTGCATTCAGTGCATTCACCCACAGTCTGAGCCTCGGTCTCACGCCCAACACTTTCAGAAGGCCGGATCATACTGCTCTGGTCTGCTATCCAGGACTGCAGCGAGTCGAAAGCTGAGCTGAGTGCTAATATCCAGCTAGCGGGACACATTCAGAGTCTTTAAAGACCAAAAAACTCTCAGATAACCTTGAACCAGCGGAGACCCCTCATAAAATTAAGCTTCCCTAAACCAGCCTTACCGTACAGTATTTAGAAACTGCTGTCACACTGTCAGACAAAATTTTGCCATTCCGTTTAATTTATTTTCACAGGTCTGTAGAGGATCTGAGTGGGTTTGGACAGTCATCATCACAGTTTTACAGAAATCCTCAAATACTGTTCACATGTTGGGGTCAGGGCACTTCAAAACATACTTACATTTTCTCAGAAGCAAATGAAGGCTAATAACTTGCAGTAGTTTATAGTGTCTACTGTAGATCAGTGATCTGCTCTGAATCCATGCAGTTTTTAATCTCTCCTTCACCTGAACGAACAAATACAATTCAGATTTTAAACAAGCAAACAGAAAAAGATGTGAAAGAGCCCACTTCAGCTTCCAAGAGCAGTGTTCTGTGTGCACAGGGCACATGCAGAGAGATGCGTCTTAAAGTGTTTGAACACTGAAATGTGCCTCTTATTGCTCTTGTAACAACAAATACATTCAAAATGATGTCAAAACACCCGTCTTGGAGAGTATCCTCAATTTTTTTTTAATAATTTTTCATAATTTTCATTTATGTCTGAAGTAAAAGTAAACAGTGGAAAAACCACTCACTGCTCTTGTAGTTTTAACAATAATTAATCCACAGTCAAACTTAAATATATTCAGACACCAGATGTAATATTAAAAAAATAAAAAAATGACTAGAGGGTGCAGGGCACTATGGTTTACTTATGTGAGTACAGCTAAATAAAATAAACTGACATATTATACCCCCCAAAAAATCTTTATACAGTGGACTACCATTAAAAAAATAATAATAAAATAAAAGGGACCAAATTTTGACCTGACCATGTTTAGTATTTTTTCTTTAATTGTTAATGCAACCTTTTACACCACAGACTAAACAAAATAAGCATCGCTTGATAATTGGTCAACAAAATATTTGACAGTTATAAATATTGTCATAAGAGTTGTCTAAATTTTTGGTTAATTGTAATTCATTTCATACAATTCTAAGTTATCTGACATTATTAAGATTAATTTATTCTGACAGTTTAACTTTGAGTTCTTGTCATATTGTATCACTATCACCAAATAAACTGTGATAATGTGAGAAATGTTAACGGTATCAGAATACATTTTGGTTTGACTGTATATATATATTATTTATCCTTTATTTAACCAGGTAAAATCAGTTGAGAACAAGTTCTCATTTACAACTGCGACCTGGCCAAGATAAGGCAGAAACAGTGTGACAACACAGAGTTACACATAGAAATAAATAAAGTATCCAATCAACAAACCAATCCCTATACAACATACAAACGTAATACAAAGAACAATATAATGATGTAGCCTACACATATACACTAAGGAAACCTTAAGAGCTTAAAGCGGAAAATAAAATATAAAAAATCTATAATGCGCCATAACAGGGCTGCTAACAAGAGCAGGAATCAGTAAATAATTTTGAAATCTGATGCTTAAAGTTACCAAGGGAGATCGGTACTTCTATTTTTAAAGATTTTTGCAATTCATTCCAGTCGTTGGCAGCAGAGAACTGGAAAGAAAGGCGGCCAAAAGAGGACTTGACTTTGGGAATGACCAAAGAAATATACCTTTCTAGCACACGTATTACGAATTGAAGTTGCTACCATAACCAGTGAGTTGAGATATGGAGGGGATAAGCCTAATAAAGACTTATAGATGACCAGGAGCCAGTGAATTCGGCAACGAGTATGTAGTGAGGGCCAGCCAATAAGGGAATAAAGATTGCAATGATGAGTAGTGTATGGTGCTTTAGTGACAAAACAGATAGCACTGTGATAAATTACATCCAGTTTACTTAGTAGAGTTTTAGAGGCTATTTTGTATACAACATCACCAAAATCAAGGATCGGTAAGATGGTAAGCTTTACAAGGGCATATTTGGCGGCATAAGTAAAAGAGGCTTTGTTACGATATAAGAAACCGATTCTAGATTTAATTTTCGATTGTAAATAATTAATATGAATCTGAAAATTAAGTTTATTGTCTAACCAGACACCTAAATATTTATAGGAGTCCACTTTTTCTAATTCGGTCCCGTCAAGAGTAGTAAGGATAATCGGATGAACAGCTATGGGCAGTGTACGATTAAAAAGCATGCATTTAGTCTTATTAGCATTTAAAAGCAGTTGAAGGTCAAGAAAGGCATGTTGTATGGCATTAAAACTAAGTCTAAAGAGGGTCCCGATGTATATAAAATGGTATCGTCTGCATATAAATGGATTAACGAATCACCAGCAGCACTAGCAACCTCATTGATATATATAGAAAAAAGGGTTGGCCCCAGAATTGAACCCTGAGGCACCCCCATTGAGACTGCCACAGGACTGGACAACATGTCCTTTGATCTTACACACTGAACTCTGTCTAAAAAATAATCTGAGAACCAAGCAATGCATTCTCTTGAGAAACCAAGGTTATTAAGTCTGTCAATAAGAACACAATGATTGACCTAGTCAAAAGCCTTGGCAAGATCAATAAAGACGGCTGCACAATAATGTTTACTATCGATAGAGGTTATGACATCATTAAGTACCTTTAGCGTGGCAGAAGTGCATCCATGACCAGCTCTGAAACCAGATTGCGCGGCTGAGAATAAATGGTGGAACTCAAAATATTTTATAATCTGTTTATTAATTAGGCTTTCGAAAATGTTCGCAGAACATGGCAGAATAGATATAGGTCTGTAACAATTTGGGTCTAAAGTGCCTCTCCCTATAAAGAGGGGGATGACTGCGGCAGCTTTCCAATCTTTGGGAATCTCACATGATACCAACGAGAGATTAAATATGGTGCTAATAGAACTTCAAATGCTGCGGGAAACTGGGCGGAGATGTTTTTATTCTCCATAGACTTTACAGTGTCCCAGAACTTTTTAGAGTTAATACTAAGAGGTGAAAATTTCTGTTTAAAAAAACAAGCCTTAGCTTTTCTAACTGACTGTGTGTATTTGTTCCTGATTTCCCGAAAAAGTTGCATATCTCGGGGACTTTTTGATGCTAATGCAATGTGCCACAAGATGTTTTTTTGTTGATTTAGAGCAGTCAAGTCTGGGGTAAACCAAGGACTATACCTATTTTTGGTTCCCAGTTTTTTAAAAGGAGCATGCCTATTTAATATAGTTAAAAAAGTATTTTTAAAAAGAAACCAGGCATCATCTCCTGATGGAATGAGTTCGATACCATTCCAAGGTACCCGAGACAGATCGAATAAAAAAGCCTGTTCACAGAAGTGTTTTAAAGAACGTTTGACAGTTATGAGGGGTGATCGTTTGACCACAAACCCATTACGAACACAGGCAATTATGCAGTGATCGCTCAGATCCTGGTTAAAAACAGAGGAGGTATAATTGGAGGGCATATTAGTCAGAATGATATCTATGATAGTACCCGCATTTACTGATTTAGGATTGTATCTAGTGGGTTCATTGATGATTTGTGTAAGATTGAGAGCGTCTATCCTAGATTGAAGAGCAGCCGGGGTATAGTGAGTCGTGGGTTCAATGACGGTAAAAATAAATGTTGGGTAATAAAAAGAGAGATTACATCTCTGGAAACACCAGTTAATCTTGATGAAGTCTCCACATATGTAGGGGGTATAACAAATGGACAATTAAAGATTTGTTGAGAGGGGCTGTGGACTCTACATTGAATAAAAACAGTGATAGCTAGCCTAAACAATAGCATACCAGACATGTTGAGACAGATAATCAAAGTAGGGCCTTGCAGGGCCTAGCAAATAAACAAACAGACCTGCAAGCGTCAATAGTGAAGCTGAGAAATTAGCGTCCAATAAGCAGCAAAAAAGCAACAGTTTGATGGGCAATGCAGTAGAAGATTGCGAGGCAGAGCGTCTAGCAGCCAAAGGCTGACAGGCATCAGCTTTAACACCACGCACGCCGCCAAATCAGTCACCACAGGTTTGCAGAGCTCCGCGCCGACAACAGAAAGGTCCAGGCAGGCCAAGAAGGCAAAGCCGCTAAGACCCGAGCCAACCAGGCCGAGCACAACAGACAAGCTCCAACGACCACGCCCGCAGACCAACCGGGATGGTGCGGCGACAGCAGAGGGTCCAGGCAGGCCAACGTAAGTAGAGCTGCTATGGCCAGGGCTACCGGGCCGGGGATAACAGACTAGACTTCAAGACCATGCCAGCAGATCAACGGTAATGGGTCAGCAGGGCTCCGCGCCAACAACAGAAGGTCCAGGCAAAGCAACAAGACGAAAACTGCGATGATATTAGTAAATCCACAGATGCAGATGAAAAGCACAATCTGACATGTGCTGATTTGGTAGCGGTGAAAAACGCTAGTAAAATCAAACAAAGACCAGTAACTAGTTTGCAAACTAGCCAGCAGGCAATTAAAAATAAAATATATATGAAAAGACAAACTAATTCAAACTTTAAAAACCCTTCACACAAAAACATGTCAGCACTGTTGCGCCATCTTGGATCACTGATCACCAAATGACAACGTTTGTTTACAGTGAATACTATGCAGTGCTATTTTACCTTTATTTATCCGGTTTCTGTACCTGGACACCTACAACCCTGAAAAAACTTAAACATTGTGTAAACAGCACAAATAAAGAAATAGGATTAACATAAAAATTAAACAATTTCAAACAGGGCCCACTGGTTCAACCTTCACCGGGCCCCGCAAACACCAGCTATGGCCCTGTTTCAGACTTAACATTTCCAGTTAGCTCCTTTGGCATATTTTGTAGATATCCCACAAGCCCCTGCACAAGTGTGTGTCCCTCAGCTTCTACAGATGGAAGTGGCTCTGAAATGTTTTCTGAAGTCTTTTACTGAAATCATCAATGTCATTTGTGTTCTACCTTCTTAAAAACCATCAAGTTAATCAAAATTGTGTGATATTGTGAATGCACTGAATATATGCACACTGCCGCTCAAAAGTTTGGGATCAGTATGATTCTTATGTTTATTTTTTATATTATTTTCAAAGTGAGGAGCATAAAAATCCTAAAAAATAATACTGATCGTCGTGTATATCACACAGCTAAAACAGAGTTCAATTTACACACATCAAATTTTGTTAACCCTTACCCTAAAATATGCAATATGTAGTAACAGTCGAAATATTTAATCCAGTAACAAACTTAAACTCTAGTAAAAATGTTCTCACACACACAGAAATATGCCTGCTTGATCTCAGCTTGTGATCTGATCATTCACACACACTCACACAAAGATAATGAGAGCCCCATCAGAATTCAGACAGACACACACCTGTAAACGTGTTGTTCATTTCTGCATCCTCCTGCAGCGCTGTACGCTCTACTCCTGCATGCTGCATACGATCGCAGCACTTCTGGGAACCAGTGCAATTGTCTCGCAAAGCATCATGGGAAATCACTGTCCTTCTGAGAGGCTGGATGGGTGGCTTGGGGGTCCCATAATAGTTACCTAGGCAACCAGGAACCCATTAACATGCTTGAAAAGAAAGAGGGACAGAAAGCATGACAGAGAAAGAGAGAGAGAGACACACACACACACACACACACACACACACACACTCAGCTCAATCCACGTGTGAGTTTACTCTAACACTGACGCTAGAGTTTGGTGGAAGTTTTTCAGAGACTATAACATACTGTCTAACAGTGTTAGACAAACTTTCACACAGGACCGGAAGCAGCTTGAAGATAATACTGAATTCATAGTTCTGTCAGTATTTTTGGGCAGGTGCTACATTGTTCTCACGGCAGCCCTTATGTGAGCTGTTTACAGTGTCTGACATACCGTCATATGTTCCTATCTCTAGCAGTCCTCCGCTCTGCTCCAGCTTCAGGAAATCCTCCACGGACAGGAAGTTGTAGTCCACACCATGAAGCTCCCCGTCACGAGGAGGACGGGTCGTACCTGCATGAGAAACACGTAGAGGGTCAAATCTCCTAACAGCTGTCAGGGAACAGCATTTAAGAGATGTGACAGCATGCAAAGAGAGCTTCCACAGCTAGACATGTCTGAGTTCATGTTCCTACACAAAGGATGCTTCAGGCCTAACGTCCTTTTGCCGTTTATAACATTTGCCTTCTCACCAGCCTAACACAGGCATACAGACTGATCAGATGTGACTCAGCTATCAGGAAACTCAAGACACATCATGCTGATTAATCACGATCTGTGCAGAGAACAGAGTCATAACACACCAAGCGCACATGCATCACTCTTACTCATATAAGCCAAAGTCATCAAGGTTTCATGAAATCCATTAGTACTGTGAGAAAAGTTCAAGGCTCCATGAAGAATGTACGTGTTATCTTTTACACTACCAAGAGGTTTTAAATTCAGCAGTTGTCACACAAATTACATTTTCTCTCATACGTGATACAGTTATGGCAGTAAATCACTTTCACATATGCTTGACCACTACAGTTAAAAGTCACATCTTTCAAAAGGCCATCTTGTTCTATTAATATTTGTTCTGAATTTCCTAATTAATCAAACCTCAGCGTCTTAACTCAGCACTGTCTAATTATGTATGTGACTAAACCAAAAACCTGCATTTTCATGGACTACTAAAAACAACAATCTCAACAAACATGTTACTTATTAAATCAGTGTTTTGAAGATATAAAATGTCACTGGAGGGATCTGGACCCAGAGCTCTAACCACTACTGTGCTGAAAATAAGTCATTTTTAATTAACATATAAAGTGTGATTGCATCAATTGATAATTGCTATTAATAATGTTCATCCTCTGGTTGACTACGTCTTGTATTAATTTTTCTGAAATATCCTGTCATACGTGCACTAACTGAAAGTCAACACTTATAAGCAACTACTAAATATTGTAGAAAGAAAACATTTCTGTAAAGTTGCTTTGCAATGATTTGTATCGCAAAAAGGGCTATACAAATAAACTCTAATTGAACTGAACTGAATAAAAAATTTATAAAAGTATCCAATGCAGGACTGAAGAAAAGTGTGATGAGTGTGGCGGGGCCGAGGGCCGTGGGAACAGGAGCGAGGCCGGTGGAGTGATTGGAAATCAGCGACACCTGCGACACTCACCGGTCTCGAGTCCCACGGAGGAGATGGAAGGATATAAAACTGGAGCGATGACCATGAAGGACGAGAGAGGACTGGGCCTGGGTTTTAGTTGTGTTTGGTTGAGGGGCTGATGTGCTGTTTTGTGTTTATTTTGTAATTAAAATCTTATTTAATTGTCCGCCGGTTCCCGCCTCCTTCCACAAAATATAGTCCAGGTCTGATCCTCTCTCACTCTTCACTGTCGTAGCTCCTCTTTTATCCTTCTGATCTCCTCCGTGGGACTCGAGACCGGTGAGTGGAGCAGGTGTCACTCATTTCCAAATCACTCCACCGGCCGCGCTCCGTTCCCACGGCTCTTGGACCTGCTTCTGTGTGGCGGAGAACTGTTGGGTGAAGCTCTCCACCACGTCACCGAAGAGGTGCTTGTCGGACTCCCTCATATCTGCCAGGGTAAGCCAAAGGTGGCGTTCCTGGACCACTAAGGCAGACATTGTCTCATTCATGAACTGCACAGTGACTTTCGTTGCCTGTAGGGCAAGGTCCGTCGCAGTGCGCAGTTCCTGCATCAAACCCGAGTCAGAACTACCCTCGTGCAGCTGCTTTAATGCCTTGGCCTGGTAGACCTGTAGGAGGGCAGAGGAGGCCTGTCCAGCAGCCCCGTAAGCCTTGGCCATCAGTGCGGATGAGAGCTTACAGGTCCTGGACGGGAGGCGTGGATTACCCCGCCAGGCAGCTGTGCTTTGTGGACAAAGCTGCATAGCAATAGCATGCTCAGCTGTGGGGATCTCCACATACCCCTTAGCTGCACTGCTGTGGCTGCCGGTGGGTGCTGAAGATCGGCGTGCGGCAACCCCAAGAACCAATCATCCAGCCTCGAATGTTCAGGAGATGGAGGTGCCGTCCGTGGCAACCCGACGCTCTCGGCGGCCCGGGCAAGCATAGCAGTCAACTCTAGATCTGACTCGGGCAACACCACTCTCCCAGAATCTTCATCTCCAGAGCCTAGCTCGTCCCCCGATACAGTGATCGACATCAGGTCATCTGCTGGTGGGCCGGATGAAGTGCTGAGCTGGAAGACTCGCTTGGCGGGGAAGCCCTCACTGTAATCTTCAAATCACCCTGGCCATGAGCCGAAGTATCCCTCCTCTTGAAGCAGGAACTAGAACGGGGCATGGGGAGGGGGACTCCTCCTCGTTTGATATAGAGGAGCCTTGAACGTAACATCGCGATGGTCATATTCCAACAAGGAGAACATGACTCATCCACGAATGCTGACTCAGCTCGCTCAAGATGCAGCGATCGTGACCATCAGATGGAGCCAGGAAGCAACCACATCCAGAAACATTCAGCTCTGGATCTGACTCGGGCAACAACACTCCCCCAGAAGGAGACAATGCAGCGGGATGAAGTCCTGGGTCCCGCCCTGTCCGAGGCACCAGCACACGTGATCACCAGGGCAAGGCTGATCCACATGAGAATGGGAAGCTGCAGCACGCTGAGAAAAAGCAGCACTGGCAACCCCCGCTGACGCGCCATAATCACAACACTTGTCAAAAAACTGTCTTGACCACACTCTGCTCAGGAAGCTGAAGCCTCGGCTCAGAAGCGAAAAGCTGAATGTGCGACTTCATGCAATCTCCTTTTATACCAGCGATGCAAACCTCACACGGCAATATTCATTGGCTTGTTTTGTTAACACTCGAAGGTGATTCGTCTCTCTAGTGAAATCCCCAATTTCATCAGTCACTGACGTAACGTTGAACATGACCGACTGAAAGGGAACAACATTTTGAAGAATAGCAATTTTTTCTAGGATTTAAAACCAGGGCAATTATCAAATGAGTTAGAGGGCAGAAAGATAGGTTGAGCATATCCAGTGTGGTGCCTGAGCATATAAACAGTGCTGATATCTGAAACCTGCGTCTGCCTGCTGTCACTGCAGAGCATCGTCTGTCCAAACACATCCCAACATCTGCTGCTCTTAACCCTGTCATGTCTGTGTGTGTGTGTGTGTGTGTGTTTGGGGCATGGGTGGGTGAGTGTGTGTGTTATATATACAAACATATATATATATTAACTCAACAGTTTCAAGATGTTGCACTCATTAAAACTGACTGGTTAGGGTTTTGTTTTTTACATTTTTGAAAGATTAGAGACTGGAATTAGTGAGGAGGTGATTCAAGGACAAACTATTGGGAACCAACTACTTTAAAGTATAACACATTTAATACTTACATATTACAAACATTGACAAGTGGAGAGAGAGCAGAGGTGGTGTGTGGAAATAAAGGTGTTCAAGTGAGGGAACAGTTCACAAATCCAGCAGATCCAGTTAACAAAGTACTTTCAAATTGGAAACTGAAGAAACAGTGTTATTTAAGGAGAATCTCTCCATGAGTGGAAACAGACCAAGCAAGCACACACACACACACACACACACACACACACATACACTGTTCATGTCACTGAGGGAACAAGGCAAACTCACGCAGAGACACGAGCTGAAGAGAAGATCGCTGTTTGTTAATTATTTACAGTATTCACACAGATCTAAACACTATTAAGAAACACCAACAAAACAGACCAAAAACAGACATGATCACATCTGAACACGTCACATATTAACAATCAAAAACAATTAACTTTGCATGTACGTGCAGTAAGTTGCAAAGTTACTGATAGTTAGTAGAATGCTTAAAGTGTTTACTTTAACCTGCAGTGGTTCCCAACCTTTCATTTTCCTTTCATATGATACACCCGAGTTAAGAGACATAAATGACATGCTTTGAGAATCCCAGTGGTCTGTGTGGGCTGGACATTACAGTCCTGCTGCTGCCTGCTCCTGCTAAACATGTGCGTCTGCAGGTACAGGATTCTCAATCCGCACAGAAGAGTTCACTTCCATGCCGCTCTGAGCACCTAGTTTGTTCTGTGATTTGGTTTGAAGCAGTTATTTTATAAAGTAGTATGAATTATACAACTTGTCACAGCATCATTTTGTTACTCTAACACAGTGGAGACTGAGGCTACGTTCATACGTCAGTATTTGGGATAGAGTCAAGCTGTATTCCTTAACAGTTACCATAGCGACAGTGACCAAATTAATATAAAAGATGGATTAACTGACCCTAACATTAAACACATAAAACATTAATTTAATGTATCTTTAAATTATTGAAAATTAACTTAACTTTTTGGTAAACAAAGGGGATTTACTATTAAAAATAAAACATGGAAGAAATGTTGTGTGATTAAACCTTAAAAAATAATAATGTTTGATTTTATTTTTATTTTTGGTAGTAGGCTATTCTGCTGAACAATAGTCTTTAACAGGACTTTTATTCTGACGGGTTGACGTACCTTTACAGTTCTGTGTATGTGATGTGACGCTAGTTTTCCTCAAATCCAACGGTCAGATGCTCAAGTGCCTGTCAGAGCAGTTCTGGAGATGTTGTTCTTGTGTTCACGTCCTTATTTAGTGAGACAGCAGACGCTGAAATCACCGGAGCGCAGACGTGTCAAGTAAGGAAGTACAAATACTTAGTTACTGTACTTAAGTAGAAATTTGGGGTATCTATACTTTACTTGAGCAATTATTTTTCAGCCGACTTTTTACTTCTAATTCTTACATTTTCAAGCAAGTATCTGTACTTTCTACTCCTTACATTTTAAAAATAGCTTCGTTACTGCTATTTCATTTCGGCTTGTTTTCATTCCGCCTTGTCACCATTCAAAAAAAAAAAACCTATCCAGATAAATCGCGCTATCCGGATGGAGTGAATTTGATTGTGGTTGGATGGGAAGTATAAACAGATACCATTCCGACACCCTATTGGTTTGTAACTTACGCGATCCATCGCACCTGCACGTGACACAAATCACCTCACACTCCAGCAAGGACATAGACAGTTTTGGGTTCGTTTATCAAAAAATATATTTCTTAAAAGAAGGGTTAGGTATGGAACCGGTATCCGATCACCTCAGAGTTAGTCCGCTTAAATTTCATATGAAACCGGCGTCAGACCGGTCTCTTCTCCGTCTTTCATCGCGCTCTTCAATCCGCAGACCGCGGAGGAGCAGCGCGAGCTCAAACAGAGACAGAGGACATAAGGTATGTGTTTACCGATAGATTGTTAGAATCTGTATCTGTATCATAAATACAGTTTACAAAAGTCACTAAGAAGCTGTCGCTTTCTCATCTACTGTAAAGTTTTCGCTTGTCACAGCCGTTTCCTCCAGCGAAAATCTAGCCCTTAACACATATGAACGAACACATAAGACTACTTTAATTACACTTATTTAAATATACTTATTGTACTAAATATACTTGTTAATTTAACCATAAGTACTTTATACATACACCAGCTAATGTGCAAAAGTCTTAGGTACGTTAGTATTTTCACTTAAAAGAATGGTGTTCGGCTATTTATATATTTTGCTGTAGAGTGTCAGTAGAAAAAATCAGTTTACTTTCCAAACAATCATTTTGCCGTTGTCAAACTGCTTGTGCATACAAAATCGCACTAGATTATTATTACAATTAATGGCAAACTGATATTTCCTAGGGACACACTACAGCAAAAGATATAAATAACTGGCTTAAAACCCTTTTTTGGGGTGAAAATACTAATGTGCATAAGACTTTTGCACAGTACTGTATTTTACAAACGACATTGTTGCTACTTTATAAAGAATGAGCATATAGTAATTCACAGAACTGATTTAAGACAGTGACAGACAGCACTCATCTTAACTAAATATCAGAGTGATTGACAGAGATACAGTAGAAACATTATGTGTGGTTTTGTATTAAATAATGACCCAGATTGTGAAATACATTTATTAGCCTTAGATTAAGGGAAGCACAACTTGGGAAATGAGAGCATCCAAGGTGAAAGGTATGGATTTATTTAAAATATTTGTACTGTTCTTTAAAGTTATCCATAGTTTTTTTTTTTTTTTAGGTTCTTTTTTTTAAAGTATCGGTTCAGGCACCGTTTAGGCGCCTGTACTGTTTTAAAAGTATCGAAAAGGCACTGGACCCTATTTAAAAGTTATTATTTCTCACTGGCTCATTTACCAAATGGGTGCTTTCTCTTCGTCCTCCACAAATAAAGCTTGTGATAAATGTTGTGATATCTAGGCTATACCAACTTTGTAACTTAACATAGCATACGTATGTACCGAATACAGGAAGCTATCAATCAAGAAGGTATCAGGATTATGAGTTAATTTTCATTTTTAGTTTTTGATTAATCACTTGGATTAATCATTCATTTTGACAGCACTATAATGTTTACTGTAAATAGACAACCATACAAGTGTAATTGTCACTAAGCCTGCACTGATGTTCTTGTCCATTGTCCTCGCAGATTCCTGCAGCTAAGCTTGGATCTACATTTACATTCCATTAAAGGTTATTG